>NC_143161.1:7215298-7517798 GCF_041381405.1 Jatropha curcas
GTCAAAAGAATAATGCTATTGGCCTTTGTTTCATTAGAGCATTTCTATATCTATCTTTACTACATGTTGATCCAGCAATCGACTTAAGTGCTTATAAGCTCAAATCAACAACTAACAAGGGTAGAACTAAGTGACACTGGGGCTATAATATAGTGAAATTTTTCTTTACCCTTAATTTTAATTTTTTTTATTAAATTATTCAGTATCTCGCACAGCTGATTAATCCAGATTCAGGTTCGGGTTCTACAAAAGCCCGTTATGGGGTGACCCTCCCAACCCAATTTTTTCCATTCACAATGCTAGTACAACTATATATATATATATATATATATATATATATATATATATATATATATGACAAAATTAAATACATTAATTTAAGGTCCTAATGATATGAACAATTAAATTAATAAGAAAAATGTAAATAGCACAAGAAGCACATGATACAATGAAATTGATAGACAAAGAACACTAAAGATTTTTAAACAAATAGAAAATGTCTAAGCTTAAAATTTAGAAGCTATATTTGATTTGAGAAACCAAATTTAAGAATACCATGTAATTGATTGTTTTTTTATTTTTATTTTTTATACATGCGAGGAAACTAATAGAAATTTTATTTTTATTGGATCTATTAATTATATATTTTTTGGTTTTCTAAAATATTTAGGTTAAATTTTATAGTACAAAAAGCCTGATTCAAAGTTCACTAATAATGAGTGATTCTTGAAAATATTAATGGGCTAATTAAATGCATTTTAACTTTGTGTATGGGTTAAAATCCTAATATGATGGGCTAATTATATATATCTATCGACGTCGGTGGAATATGAGAGGAAGAGTGGCCCTAATTGTCATAATGGTATTTTTGGCACAATTTTTTTTTTTTGAAAGGTGGTATTTCTGGGACATTAGACACTTAATTGAAAAAAATTATTGTGATTAACACTTAACTATAATAAAAAAATTCTCCATCTACACCAAAATATAAAATTTCAAACATGGAAAACACTAAAATCAAATATTTTAGTTTTCAAAATTAATTGATTGAGTACTCCAATTTATAAATTGTATAATTTGAAATCTTATAAAAAAAATTATTGAATAATAAAGTGTGTTAAAATGCAAGCATAAATCGGATTCATTAAATATTTTTACTGAATAGTAAAAAATTTTAATACAATTTACTTGTTAAAGTATTTAATATTTAAAATATTATATCTATTAAAAATATATAAAAAATGATAAACTTTTAAATTCCTGAATAATGAAAGCTAAAAATAATTGCGAATGTCATCAAATGTCATCAGACAGGGAAAAAATAAAAATAAATAAAAATTGTTTTCACGTGTCCCCGTTATTTCCCATTTCTAATAAACAATACAATGATACATATCTTATAAAGTTATAATAATACTGTTGCTGGCTTGTCAAAATATGATGACGCAATCCTTTATGTCATTTCGACAAAAAACGCGGACGAAAGTGATCCAACGGTAATAATTTGTCAAAAGAAAGTCTAACTTATTATTAATCTAACGTATTAAATGAATTATTAATGGATGAATGCATAACTTCCTTTTTTGAATTTTCTTCAAATTATCATTTTTGTACTCCTTAATTTTGCGAGGGATCGCTTGTATATCTTAATTCGTTTTTTTTTAGCTTTTCTACCTTTAGCCAAATTGAAGTTTGTGTGTGAATTACACTCTCGTTGACTGTCATAAGCACTTCAAAATGTCATCATTTGAAATGCTATGTTGATTTCCACATGTTCAAGAACTAATGGAAAAGAGAAAAACGAAAATTTAATTAAAGATTTTAATGCCTCTTGCAATAAAACCTGAGAAGAAAATAAAAAAAGATAGAGATAACTCGCAACCCAGTAATGATCATTGTTGATATTGTAGCCACTTATATATCGCTTAAGGTTGTCCAAAGGGTTTTTCCTTCGCGTTCTCTTTGCTGCCAATGTCATATCTGAGTTGAGTTTGAGGTCTCTTCATCAAGATGCCTTCTCGTTTCCCGTGACACTGTTCCATTCTCACTTTCACCAATCTTTGCAATCACAACAACTCAGATATGAAAGATTAGATTTTTTGCAATCACAACAATTCAAATAAAAGATCAGATTTTTTTTTTTTTTTGAAAAATAGAATTAAAAGAAAGAAATATCTAATCCCTGTCTCTTGCTTCTAAAGAGCTATTTGATGGGAGATTTGGCTTTCTTTGTTTTGTTTATTGAACACTTAATGCTCTGGTTCAGCTTGTTTAAGAGAGAAGAAAACAATAAGCGGATGGAGAATGACTACATGCTTGATTTAAGCAAATGGAGTTCAATACGTCACCGTCTCTTACACATAGGATAAAAACATTACTGTTTACACTCTGTACAGCAAATTCATTCACGTTCCACTGATCTAGCGTGATAAGGGGTAAAAAAAATTAAAAAAATGAGTTAAGGTACAAAATCGGTCCCTCACAAAGTTATATAAGGAGCATAAATGGCAATTAAAAAAAATTCAGAGGGGAAATTATGTATTCCGCCAATTATTAATTGAATTTGACTAATAATTCTTATAACCTACATTCGTAACAAAAATAATTAAAATATTTATGACTGATATCATGCATTATCATCATTATAAGCATTACCATCATCATATTAATTTTTCCTTTCATAATATGTGCACATGGTTAATTGAAAATTTTTACAAATAAGTTTAGATGATAATTAGTAATTGCTAATGCAATAGAATTAACAGGTTTTGACCTTTTCAAGCTGATTATAGATGTATTGGAAAACCTATTTACTTGGTAGATTTCTGAAAATGCTAAATTTTTTCTAGTATTTTTAATTTTAGTAAATTTTTTTTTTGCTGATAAAAAAAAATAGGTTTAGGTTTTTTTATCTCCTATAAGAGTTACATGAACTTAATTCTCTTTGTTAACTTAATACTTTTGCAGAATTTGCAGCGGACAGTTAAAGAATAGCGCAAAGCAATAAAAAAACTATTAAATTAAATTAAAAAAGTCACGATTTCGTAATCAAATTTTAAAACGAAAACAGACTATCTTAGTTAATCAGCACGTAAATATTAAGACAAAAAAAGGAAGACCAAAGAAAGCGTACGAACTACGAAACCCTCTGGAAAGTTGACAATAATTACGTGTCAAAATAATGTAGCCAGGAATGAGAAATTCAAACAATATACCGCTCTCATTTTATATTCTAGCAAGGAAAATTTCTGCGCCATCCTTGAAATTCAACGAACAAAATCGATTTGGATAGAAAACGTGCTTTCATTATCCACCTGTAATAACTGAAATTTCAAATCCTCCTTGTCTATAAATAGCCATGCACTCCATGCAAGATTTTATCATCTCTTACCAAGCAAATTCTACTAAGTTGTATACACAAGACTTCTCATTATCACTTTTCTTTTAAAAGCTTCTCATTATCACTTTTAAGCACAATGAAAATGGCTAATTTTCTTATAGCTCTTGCTGTTTTGGCTATGGCTGCCTCTTTTGCCATTGCTTACGATGCTAGTCCTCTCCAGGACTTCTGTGTCGCAACTGATGGTTCCGATTCCGGTGGTATGTATATTTTGTTTATGCATTTCTTTTATTTAATTTCTTTTTTTCTAGGGTTTCATTTTCAGATTTAGATTGTCTCTCAACAGTCAACAGGTTCATTATTGGGGTATTATGTTATGATAAGTTACATGATAATAGTTAATTTAATAAACAAGTACATTATTCTTTTATGCATGCAGTATTCGTCAATGGAAAATTCTGCAAGGATCCAGAACACGTAACAGCAGATGACTTTTCCTATTCTGGATTAAACATTGCTAGAGAAACCTCACAACAGCTCGGAGTCCGCACGAATCTCTTAACTGTAGAACAGATCCCTGGCCTTAACACCAATGCTCTATCCATTGTTCGGATTGACTTCTCACCTCGCGGTGTAAACCCTCCTCACCACCATCCTCGAGCTGCAGAGATCATCACCGTCATAGAAGGAACTCTATATGCAGGTTTTATCACTTCGAATCCCGATCACCGCCTTTTCGCCAAGGTTTTGAAGCCAGGAGATGTTTTTGTATTCCCATTTGGGCTCATTCACTTCCAAATGAATATTGGAAAAACTCCTGCAGTTGCTATAGCCGCCTTGAATAGTCAGAATCCAGGAGTGGTGACCTCAGCAAATACAATTTTTGGTGCAGTTCCATCAGTTAATCTTGATCTTCTGGCAAGAGCATTCCATTTGGACAAGAACACAGTGGGTAATCTTACAAAGCAGGAATGGGTTAATCCATCTGACCTCAATGCCTATTATTGATATTGATATTGATATTGTGTAAGGAAATATAGTATATTTATATTTTCATTTAGATTGTTTGATTTCTATAAGATGTAAATAAGAAGAGGATGTAAATTTATACATTTACATATCATTCTTAATGTTATTGTATTCATTCATTCAATAAGGGTGAGGATGCTTAATTAAATGCCTCCTTCACTTAAAGTTTTTTATAATTACTAGTAATAATGTATTCTTGAAATTTGTTTCAATTATAGCATTTCTATATATCTCTTTCTTTAATACTCCATCTGTTTCAAAATAAATATTTTTTTATTCTAAAATAAATGCCGTTTTTATAATTTTAAGACTCCATTAATTTTTTTTCTAATGCATCCTTATTTATTTATTAGTATTCTACCATAATATAATTGTCTCTCCATTACTCCCTTAATTTAATTGGGGCAAAATAGATATTTTACAAATTAATTTTTGTAAAATTAGACTGTGAATTGCATTCCTTAATCAAATCCATATGCCGAATTAAAAACTGACATTTATTTTAAAACGGAAGGACTATCATGTTGATTGAGCAATTACTTAATTGCTTATAATATCAAATTACAACTTAGCACAATGGCCGATCCAATTCTTAATTGTTTATATTACCATTTTATATAAGCAATAGAAATAATATTTTAGCTTGGTCAGGACACTAAAAATTTATTGCAAAACAAAACTTCAAGCTCTTTAAACAAATAGAAATCATATAAGCAATGCATATGTATTTGATTTTTTGAGTATCGAGGATCAATGATTCGAACATAAATCTATTGTCAAGGCATATATGCTCAACGAATTTCCCACAACTAAATGGTATGAATAATACATTCGAATACCAAATATTAAATGAATGAAACTACTCTCGATTAACTAATTAATTCTATAAATTTACTCAACTAAATTATTTTAATTTATAAAAATAAAGCTATTTAACATTTCATTTACCAAATTTTCTTCACTATAATTTGAACGCTTATCAGATAATTGACTAGTAACTTGTGTTAACCTTCCAAAAAAAAAAAAAAAAAAAGGAATTGTGTTAGAAATGCTTCCGTAAAAAAATTTATTTGTTAAATATTTACTAAATAATTAAAAAAAATAAAATTTATTTAACAAGTATATAATTTTATAAAATTAAAATAATCAAACTAAAAATAATTAATAATTTTCATGTGTCGCTATTCGTCCCTAATAATAGTTCTACTTTCCTATCAAAAATGTTTTAATCCTCCCGAATTGTAGAGCGTAAAGATTTGGGGAGTGTAAAATATTTTTTTAGATTTTTCAATATTTCGGTTACTCCGAAAATTCAGTTAACACAAAATATTTTTATAGTTAAAAAAAATTAAATCATTTTAAGGATAATAACTTTATAAGAAAGAACAATGTGCTCCAAACATTGATTTATTAATAACCTATTGATAAGTGTATTTTTAGAGTAATTTTAATATAGTTTTTATTAGGAATTTTCAGTAGTTTTAATTACTTTTATTAGTTTAAAACTCAATTTAGCACATTTAAAATGTTATGGCTAAAGGGCATGAAGTTGATTTTGACAAATGAAATTTTATTATAGAAAATTAAATTAAGAAGTCACTTAAGCGACTTAACACGTTTGATTTCAATAGATGATATCTATAAAGTTAGGAGTTTAATTTATGAAAGATGTAATTATAGAGATTCACAACCGTAAAGATGTGAATATATTCTAAGGAAAATTTCTGTATGTTGGTTGAAATCAACCAAAAAAAAAATATCCAGAAACCAACTTTGATAGAAATTTACTTTCATTGTCCACCGTCACAATTTTCAAATGATAATGAATATTTTTGTGCAATAATTGAAATTTCAAATAATCCTCCTTGTCTATAAATAGCCATGCATTTCCATGCAAGATTTTGTCATCTCTTACCAAACAAATATAGCTAGCTAGCTAGCATATACATAAAAAAAAATATATCAAATTATTAACTTTTAAGCACGATGGGGATAGCTAATTTGCTTATAGCTCTCAGTGTTTTGGCTATGACTTGCTCATTAGCCATTGCCTACGATCCTAGCCCTGTCCAAGATTTCTGCGTCGCAACCGATGACACGGCTTGCGGTGGTATGTAACAATTAATTTCCTTTTCTTGATTTTCAGATTTAGTTTGTCTCTCATCAACTTTATTATTGATCAATAATGTTATGATGAATGACATGATAATTATTTAGTTTGCGATACTTATAATTGTTAACTTTCATGAATGAAAATAGCAATGGAGGCATATAATTAAGGCGAGTAATTTTTGCCTGCACCTGATGTATTTTTATACTCTCACTAGGAGATATAATTATATATGCCCACAAAAGCAAATTGGATGCAGATTTTTTTTTTTTTTTGGTCATTCCACTGTGATTCACACCATTAGAGAACACTTGAGAAATAATATTAATATTATTTTTTAATACATAGAACTTTGTGGTGGATTATGCTTTTAAAATCACCAAGTGATTAAGATTTTTTTTTTCATCAGCAACAAAATTTTTTTTTTATTAGAATAAAAGATACATTAAAAGTTAGTATTTTCAGGAATTAAACTAAGCCAATAGGTTTTCTCCAATACACCCATTAACTAGCCTGAAAATATTATACAAAAACTTGGCAAAAACAATACGGCCGGATCAGGAAGCTAGACCTATAATATTTGTAATAATCAGTATAAAAAAACATTTATATATATAATTATTGTCAAAGTATATGCATATGCATATAATTTTCAATATTTTTTGTCGTGAGTTTTAACGTATGAGTTGTTTAATGTTGGTAATTAATATATCTCAGTATATTTCTTTCAATTAATATATAATGACATTATTGTTTGTTGCATTTAGTATTAGTAAATGGAAGATTCTGCAAGGATCCACAAACTGTAACGCCAGATGACTTTTCCTATTCTGGATTCAACATTGCTAGAGAACCCTCAAAACAACTTGGAGTCCGCACAAATTTCTTAACAGTGGAAGAGATTCCTGGCCTGAACATCAATGGCCTCTCCATAGCTCGTATAGACTTCACACCAGGCGGTGTAAACCCACCTCACAGCCATCCTCGAGCTGCAGAGGTCATGATTGTCATAGAAGGAGGTTTATATGCAGGTTTTATTACTTCGAATCCCTGTCACCGTCTTTTCGCCAAGGTTTTAAAGCCAGGAGATGTTTTTGTATTCCCATTTGGGCTCATTCACTTCCAAATGAATATTAGGAAAACTCCTGCAGTTGCTATAGCTGCATTGAACTGTCAGAATCCAGGAGAGATGACCTTTGTGACATTATAGCTGCAAATACAGTATTTGGTGCAGTTCCATCTGTTAATCCTGATCTTCTTGCAAGAGCATTCCATACGGATAGGAATATAGTGAATGATCTTATTAAGCAAGAGTGGGTCAACCCATCTGAGCTTAGTGACATTATACAAGGAAATATGGATTTCTATCCTCATCCAACTTGTTAATTTAAGTTCTGGGAAATGCAAATAAGAAGAAGAGGATTTGTATTTATATATATGCATATCATATATGCTTCATGTTATTGTAATCATTCAATAAGTGTGAGGATACTTCCTCTATGATTACAAGGGCGGAGCATGGAGAGACTCAGGGTCACCTATAATTATTTTTTTTCAAAAAATTTACTTAATAAAAATAGTGCATTTTATTTTGTTTTTACTTGATTTTGGAGTCTGGCTAAGCTTCTGATTATTAGCAGAACTAAATATATATTGGAATTGTTAATAAGGGTATTGGTTGAATTGGTTAGCAACTTTGATTCCCGTAAAGGTGGGAATACAAGTTTGATCGCCAGAAAATATATTTTACTAGGAGTGCAAAAACTTTTTACGTTTTCCAGCTCAAGGGGATTAAACCTCTTAGTATATATATATATTTTAAAGTTATACAATATTTATTATATACTATAATTAATTAATATGATGAAATTAAATCTCTTGTTTAGATATAATAGGAAAATAAAAGAGAGGAATCCTCTCTTTATTTTCCATGAGTCTATTTTTTATTTTCTCCAAATTAGACTGCTTAAATTAGGTTGATTCAAGAAAAAGCAACAAATTGTTATTTTTCGTCCTCTCTTGTTTTTTCAATTTCCTAAATTAAAAAAATTAAACATATATAGAAAATTTTTTGGCACAATTTTTTTTTTTGAAAGGTGGTATTTCTGGCACATTAGACACTTACACTACAAAAAAAACGCCAAATTGCGACCGCTTTTTGCGACCGACCAAAATCGGTCGCAATATTGCGACCGATTTGCGACTGTTTGCCAATCAGTCGCAAAATTTAGCGCGGAAAATTCGCGCGAGTTTGCCTCTCCGTTTGCGACTGAATTACTACTCCTTTGCGACCGATTTGGCGACCGCTTTGCGACTAACTGTGTTTCTATCGAAAAAAATGCGCGCGTAAAAAAATGGGTAAATTCTGGGACCGAAATGAGATAAAAGTGCGACCGATTGTTTGCGACCGACTATTTCAATCGCCAATCGGTCGCAAAATGCTCGCGTAGTAAAATGACGTCGGACAATTAAAAAATTGCGACCGATTTAAATTACGTTTGCGACCGATATGTCGGTCGCAAATTTTAGGGCTTTAAATGCGCCCTCTTCTTTTCTTTTCTTCTTCTTTCTCTCTTCTCCTTCTCCTCTCCTCTCCTCCATCCGCAGCGCCGCTCCAGCCCCTCCTGAGAACGCTCCAGCCCCTGTGACGCCGCCACCGACGCTCCGGTCACTCCTCTACGCTGTTCGCCACCGTCTGGACACCATTTGAGGTAAGCCGGTTTGCATTTTATTTTTTTCGAAATGTTTTTTTTTTTTTTTTTTTTTGCGATTTTTGTGTATTTTTCAATTTATTATTATTGTTATTATTATTAATATTGTTAATGTTGTTGTTAGTGTTGTTGTTATTATTATTATTATTATTAATATAGTTATACTAGTTTAGTTTTTTTTGTTTTACTGTAAACCAAATTGATAATGTGAGCTTTTGGTTTCCTTTTGTTTATTTATGAATTATTAAGAGCTGATTATTTTATGGGTTTGATTTTCAAACTTGATAATACTCAATTAGTTAAATGAGTTCAATAGATCAATTTAGGAAAGAAGAAACTTAACTGATAAAACTATTTTAATAATCTAGCAAAAAATTCAGACTTTTAGCTATAGTAATTAGATTGCAAGAATTCTTATGCTCCATCTAAATTGAATTCTGCAAATTATCAGGTCAGTGCCAATTTTTCTGCTGCAAAATATCTTTCTGTATGAATCTTCAGCCACTATCTTTAAAAATAGATAAATATATAGAACATGTAGAGGTTTCATCATGTAAAACCAATATGATTAATATTTTACAGTTCCTCAATTATCAGGTGTGCACAGTTTGGAAGCTGAAACCTAAACAATATGGAAATTGAGAAGAAGGAAAATTAGGAAAGATTTGTTGGGAAATCTTGAATTTTTCAAATTTTAGTTGGAAATTTAGAATCTTGACTTATTTGCTATTTTTGAAGGTCCTAAATTATAAGCAGGCAGCCAGATTAATCCAAAAATTCATCAACTTGTTTTCTGATTTTTCTTCCCTGATCAGTTCCAAATCAACCTCCATACAATAAATAAATAAGGGAAAAACGTGTTTACAAGTTTATAACTACCACCACCACCAATATTTTATTTAGTTTATTATCGCAAAGCCACCATCTTTCTACTGGGATATTAATTGAGGCTCCATAAATTACAAGATCATCTAAAGAATGTTTGATTATAAGCATTGAAAACTTTTTTTTTTTTTTTTGATAGCTAATAATTTTTGATATATATATATATGCACACAAACATTCTCTTTATACCCAATGTGAATTAAGAGAATAAAAAGGGAAAAAAAATGCATCAGATGCCTCAAACTTGAACTAGTAAATTTTATTAACAAAATATGCACATTCCAAAGTCTTTTTATATTATATATATATAGATATGGTTGTGTCAACCAACCATTTTCAGAGCTTCTTCACCCTTCTTTTATTATTATAAAAAAGGATTCCAATATTTTTTAAAAGCCACTAACAATGCACAAAGTTTGATGATAAATTCTGCAACCCTTTTAGAAATGGAAGCCCAATTGGAAAATAACTATTGTTTCCCAACAACTTGGTTTCTTTGTCAACCCCACTTACTATGATTGGCTCTATGCCATTAATTCAGGTTTTCCATTGTAATTAACCAACTAAAAGTAGTATAATTAACCAACTAAAAGTAGTATAAACCAAACTAATAACAATTTGAATTTTTTCTCATGTAGTAAAAGATACCTTTATTTTAATAAAATTTTCTATTTTCATTGTTTCGATGACCGAATTTCGCATTTAAGCTATAACTAAACTTTCACTACTATGGTATACATTTTATTTTGTCATACCTAAGTTACTAGATGTAGGGTTATTCTTGGTGAAGTTAGGTTAGGTTTGATACAGTTTAAAATTTATCCAAACCAAATTAATATTTTTTTCTTTATTATAGATATTATTGTCGTTATTATTCTTAAATATGTTTTTATTAAATGAATGTTGAATTTGGATTGGAGGCCTAGTAGTGGCCATTTTGCCTTTGGAGAATGTTGATATGTTATAGAAGTGTTTATTGAAGTGTCTTTGTATTTGAGATTTGATTGTGTTGTGCCGAAATGCTGCCGAATTTTTTTCAATAAATTCAATATGTAGAATAGTACACTTACCTTTATTATAGTAGGTATATAACCTTTGTATTGAATAAATGAACTTAGTTTTTTTACATTTATATATAGTTCCCCTTATTATAGAAATAACCCTAGTTAGTTATAAGTGTAAATTGAACATTACATTAGTGGCATGTTTTAAGGCTAGATCAGACTAATGCAATTACATATAATTTACCCTTGATAAACACATTGTTAATTAGGTAAAGAAAATGCGAAATAATCGCGATTGGATGTACTGGAGGTTCGAGGTCAATGGGATATTAAAACAAGAGTTCCTGAACGGATTGGAGGCGTTTATACAGTTTGCAGTTGGTAATCCCAGTTTTATGGATGGGAATAAGTTGAGGTGTCCATGTAATCACAAGAAGTGTCGAAATCGAGCCTTCTTAGACATTGATACAGTGAAACTTCATTTGTGCAAAAATGGGTTCGTGGAAAATTATTACGAATGGATACATCATGGTGAAGCGCGAGTTGCCGGTGGGTCAGGCCACTCCATCTGAAAATTATTACGAATATGAAGAAGAGGAAGCTGATGAAGAGGAGGAGGAAGCAGATGAAATTGAAGACACTTAAAACTTAGAGCAATTTTACTGTTACAAATTGATAAATGTATATGTAATTAATATTATTAATGAAGAATTTTAATGGTATTCACTTTGTTTACTCGTATTTACCACATGTTCTACAATTCATATAATTGTATAAATTCATTTTATCTAGGTTCTGATATCTGCAGTACAGATGGCTAGAGGCAGAGCGTTTGATTCTGACGCATCTGGTAGTGGTTCGCGTGGGGGTCGTGGCCCTGGACGCAGTGCCCGTGGACGAGGAGGGTCGATCCCTCGTCCTTCGTCAGGTACGTCTGGGGCTTCGTCATCTGCTCAGCGACCAGTACTGCCACCATCACATCCTTCTTCAGGTATGTCTGGGGCTTCATCCTCTGCTCAGCGTCCAGTACTGCCGCCATCACATCCTTCTTCAGGTACGTCTGGGGCTTCATCCTCTGCTCAGCGTCCAGTACTGCCGCCATCACAGCCTTCTGCTCCTTCCTCTTCTGCTCCATCCTCTTCTGCTCCTTCCTCTTCTGCTCCCGTTTCTGGACCAGTATAGACTCCACCAGCTGCACAGTCACCTACTGTGCAAGGTAATCATAAATGTCATAACTGTCATTTTAATTATATATTAATTATCTAGAAATTTATAATCTTTGTATTTCTTTTGCAGTTTCATCAGATCCACGTATCACCCTCAGTTTGGTAGCGGGACAGTAAGTACTTATTCAAATTTTCTGCAGGCATATTTTGTATATATATTTTGTACTTATTCATAACTGTGATGCTTTCGTGTAATTATATTTTACTTCTGTTTTTTTTTTTAGCATATATCCATCTTCTCGAGCAGCGAGGCAAATTTTGAAGATAATCAAGCTACAGCTGCATAAAGAAGGATACACATGGGATGCCGTACCACAAGAGGCGAGAGACTTTTATTGGGAGGAGTTCCAGGTATTCTTTGGTTTAAGTTATATCATCATTCAATGTTTACAATTCAAGATACAAATCGACAATGTTTAAACGCTATATTTCATTTTTTTTGCAGAAACATTTCATATGGGACGAGGCCATTACGGCTATGCTGAAAGTAGCCTGGGAGAAGATATGCGCCGATCGATACGCTGACTTCACCTATAGGATGAGAAGAAGCGGTAAGAAGCAGCAGTGCGTGTCTCAAGAGATATGGGAGAGCTGGCAAAAGGCTTGGGAGGATCCTGCATTCAAGAGAAAGCGGGAGATATTTGCACAAAACAGGCGCAGTGAGACTGGCGGTGATGGAGCAGGACCTTCGCGACACACAGGCGGATCTATATCTGCTATAGAGACAGCTCGATTATTAGTAAGTGAATTAGTCCATTTACAAGAAACTGATGTTTAATGAAAGGACACTATATATATTAATATATCATGCATATAAATTCATTACAGGCTAAAGAATTAGGTCGTGAGCCCACACCGATGGAAGTGTTTACATACACTCACACGAAGGACCACGATCGTAATACCTTTGTCGACAGACGTGCGCTGAGCGTCAATGTAAGTAACAATGAATAATATTTACATTTACCCTCTAATCATTGCGAAGATGTACAAAGTTCAATATAACAAAGCTCGCAATTGCATTGATTTATTAATTTTTTGTTTTCAGGAGAACTATACTACAGCTCGGGAGCGTATTGTTACTTCTCAGACCGATGAATCCGAAGCTGAGTCAAGAATTGACGAGGTAGCACTTTATCTCCAGGCTGTAGGGGGCGAGAAGAAGAGGAAGGTATACGGCATCGGGTCTCAGGCATCACAGTTTTACACTGGCTCAGCAGCTCACGCTTCTACAGCCAGCGCAGCACCACAGCCGGAGCACACTGACTCGCACTATGATGATGATATACGGGCTCAGCTTGCTGATCAGCAGAGACAAATTGCAGAGCTTAGAGCGCATGTGATGTGGCTGTTCGGTGAGCACGGTGCTGGTACTTCTTCCTCTGATCCTGCGCCTGCTACAGACCGACATGTTTCGACGTCTCAGCAGCAGCCACTATCGGCTCCTGATCCCGGTGCTGCAGACGATACCTTGGTCACCCCTCCTGGCGCTACATCACATCCAGCAGGTACTCCTCCCGGCGATCCGACATCGGATCCTGCAGATGAGCAGCAGCATATATAGATTTGATTTTGGACCTTTTTAGTTTTTCATTTGTATTTTCATATTTTAATTTGTTCAGAACAATAAAAATTACATTTTTATACTGTTCTTGAACTGCGTGTGTGATATATATGCATTTATGTCAATTTTCACAGGTGCAGAAAAATTTTGGTTTCAAAACAATATTTAATTTTTTTTATTTTTTTTTCATTTTTGCGACCGATTTGCCACCGATTTGCTACCAAAAGTAAACATTTTGAATTTACAATTTGCGACCAATTTGCAACCGATTTCAAAACATTGCGACCGACTTTCTGCGACCAAATTTGGGACTGATTTTCCAATTAAACCGCGACCACAAATTGCGACCGCTTATTCACATTTGCGACCGATTTTATCGGTCTCTAATTGCGACCGACGACACAATCGGTCGCAAACTTGGTTTGCGACCAGTGATTTTGCGACCGACACTTATCGGTCGCAAATCGGTCGCTACAGTAAATTAGCGACCTATTTTTGCCATTTTGCGACCGATTTGTCGGTCGCAAAATGGCATTTTTTTTGTAGTGTTAATTGAAAAAAATTAATGTGATTAACACTTAACTATAATAAAAAATTCTCCATCTACACCAAAATAGAAAATTTCAAACATGGAAAACACTAAAATCAAATATTTTTGTTTTCAAAATTAATGGATTGAGTACTCCAATTTATAAATTGTATAATTTGAAATCTTATAAAAAAATTATTGAATAATAAAGTGTGTTAAAATGCACGCATAAATCGGATTCATTAAATATTTTTACTGAATAGTTAAAAAATTTAATACAATTTACTTGTTAAATTAAGCATTTAATATATAAAATATTATATCTATTAAAAAAATATAAAAAATGATAAACCTTTAAATTCCTGAATAATGAAAGCTAAAAATAATTGCGAATGTCATCAAATGTCATCAGACAGGGAAAAATAAAAATAAATAAAAAATGTTTTCACGTATCCCCATTATTTCCCATTTCTAATAACCAATACATATCTTATAAAGTTATAATAATACAGTTGCTGGCTTGTCAAAATATGATGACGCAATCCTTTATGTCATTTCGACCAAAAACACCCACAGAAAATTATCCAACTAATGACTCGGGTAATAATTTATCAAAAGTAAGTCTAACTTATTATTAATCTAACATATTAAATGAATTATTAATGGTAGAACACATAATTTCCTTCTTGAATTTTTTTCAAATTATTATTTATGTTCCTATATTTTGTGAGAGACCGCTTATGTACCTTAATTTATTTTTTTATAGCTTTTTTACCTTTAGTTAAATTGAAACTTGTGAGTGAATTACACTTGCGTTGACGTGTCGTAAGCACTCAAAATGTCATCATTTGAAACGCCATGTTGATTTCCACATGTTGAAGAACTAACGAAAAAGAGAAAAACGAAAATTTAATTGAATAAGCAGTAAGATTTTAACGCCTCTTGCAATAAAACCTCTTGAACTGAGAGAAAAATAAAAAAAGAGAGAGATATAACTCGCAACACAGTAATGATCATCGCTGATATTATAGCCACCAGAATATCGCTTAAGGTTGTCCAAAGGGTTTCTCCTTCGTATTCTCTTTGCTGCCAATGTCAAATCTGAGTTGAGTTTGAGGTCTCTTCATCAAAATGTCTTCCCGTGACGCTACTGTTTTATTCTCGCTTTCACGAACCTATGCAATCACAACAACTGAGATATAAAAGATTCGATTTTTGCAATCACAACAACTCAGATGAAAGATCAGTTTTTTTTTTCTTTTTTGAAAAATAGAATTAAAAGAAAGAAAAATCTAATATCGTCTCTTGCTTCTAAAGAGCTATTTGATGGGAAAGATTTGGCTTTTTTTTTTTTTTGTTTATTCAACGCTTAATGCTCTGGTTCAGCTTGTTTAAGAGAGAAGAAGACAATAAGCAGATGGAGAGTGACTACACGCTTGATTTAAGCAAATGGAGTTCAATATGACACCGTCTCTTACACGTAGGATAAAAACATTACTGTTTACGCTCTGTAAAGTAAATTCATCCACGTTCCACTGATCTAGCGTGTTAAGGGGTAAAAAAATTACAAAAAAATTGAGTTAAGGCTTAAAATCGATCCCTCGCAAAGTTATATAAGGAGCATAAATAGCAATTAAAAAAAATTCAAAGGGGAAATTATGCATTTCGCCAATTATTTATTGAATTTGACTAATAATTCTTATAACCTACATTCTTAACAAAAATAATTAAAATATTTATGACTGATATCATGCATTATAAGCATTACCATCATCATATTAATTTTTCCTTTCATAATATGTGCACTTGGTTAATTGAAAGTTTTCACAAATAAGTTTAGATGATAATTAGTAATTGCTAATGCAATAGAATTAACAGGTTTTGACCTTTTCAAGCTGATTATAGATGTATTGGAAAACCTATTTACTTGGTAGATTCCTGAAAGTGCTAAATTTTTTCTAATATTTTTAATTTTAGTAAATTTTTTTTTTTTGCTGATAAAAAAAAATAGGTTTTGGTTTTTTTATCTCCTATAAGAGTTACATGGACTTAATTCTCTTTGTTAACTTAATACTTTTACAGAATTTGCAGCGGACAGTTAAAGAATAGCGCAAAGCAATAAAAAAACTATTAAATTAAATTAAAAAAGTCACGATTTCGTAATCAAATTTTAAAACGAAAACAGACTATCTTAGTTAATCAGCACGTAAATATTAAGACAAAAAAAGGAAGACCAAAGAAAGCGTACGAACTACGAAACCCTCTGGAAAGTTGACAATAATTACGTTTCAAAATAATGTAGCCAGAGAATGAGAAATTCAAACAATATACCGCTCTCATTTTATATTCTAGCAAGGAAAATTTCTGCGCCATCCTTGAAATTCAACGAACAAAATCGATTTGGATAGAAAACGTGCTTTCATTATCCACCTGTAATAACTGAAATTTCAAATCCTCCTTGTCTATAAATAGCCATGCACTCCATGCAAGATTTTATCATCTCTTACCAAGCAAATTCTACTAAGTTGTATACACAAGACTTCTCATTATCACTTTTCTTTTAAAAGCTTCTCATTATCACTTTTAAGCACAATGAAAATGGCTAATTTGCTTATAGCTCTTGCTGTTTTGGCTATGGCTTCCTCATTTTCCATTGCTTACGATGCTAGTCCTCTCCAGGACTTCTGTGTCGCAACTGATGGTTCCGATTCCGGTGGTATGTATATTTTGTTTATGCATTTCTTTTATTTAATTTCTTTTTTTCTAGGGTTTCATTTTCAGATTTAGATTGTCTCTCAACAGTCAACAGGTTCATTATTGGGGTATTATGTTATGATAAGTTACATGATAATAGTTAATTTAATAAACAAGTACATTATTCTTTTATGCATGCAGTATTCGTCAATGGAAAATTCTGCAAGGATCCAGAACACGTAACAGCAGATGACTTTTCCTATTCTGGATTAAACATTGCTAGAGAAACCTCACAACAGCTCGGAGTCCGCACGAATCTCTTAACTGTAGAACAGATCCCTGGCCTTAACACCAATGCTCTATCCATTGTTCGGATTGACTTCTCACCTCGCGGTGTAAACCCTCCTCACCACCATCCTCGAGCTGCAGAGATCATCACCGTCATAGAAGGAACTCTATATGCAGGTTTTATCACTTCGAATCCCGATCACCGCCTTTTCGCCAAGGTTTTGAAGCCAGGAGATGTTTTTGTATTCCCATTTGGGCTCATTCACTTCCAAATGAATATTGGAAAAACTCCTGCAGTTGCTATAGCCGCCTTGAATAGTCAGAATCCAGGAGTGGTGACCTCAGCAAATACAATATTTGGTGCAGTTCCATCAGTTAATCTTGATCTTCTGGCAAGAGCATTCCATTTGGACAAGAACACAGTGGGTAATCTTACAAAGCAGGAATGGGTTAATCCATCTGACCTCAATGCCTATTATTGATATTGATATTGATATTGTGTAAGGAAATATAGTATATTTATATTTTCATTTAGATTGTTTGATTTCTATAAGATGTAAATAAGAAGAGGATGTAAATTTATACATTTACATATCATTCTTCATGTTATTGTATTCATTCATTCAATAAGGGTGAGGATGCTTAATTAAATGCCTCCTTCACTTAAAGTTTTTTATAATTACTAGTAATAATGTATTCTTGAAATTTGTTTCAATTATAGCATTTCTATATAACTCTTTCTTTAACACTTCATCTGTTTCAAAATAAATATTTTTTTTATTCTAAAATAAATGCCGTTTTTATAATTTTAAGACTCCATTAATTTTTTTTTCTAATGTATCCTTATTTATTTATTAATATTCTACCATAATATAATTGTCTCTCAATTACTCCCTTAATTTAATTGGGGCAAAATAGATATTTTACAAATTAATTTTTGTAAAATTAGACTGTGAATTGCATTCCTTAATCAAATCCATATGCCGAATTAAAAACTGACATTTTTTAAAACGTAAGGACTATCATGTTGATTGAGCAATTACTTAATTGCTTATAATATCAAATTACAACAGATCACAATGGCCGATCCAATTCTTAATTGTTTATATTACCATTTTATACAAGCAATAGAAATAATATTTTAGCTTGGTCAGGACACTAAAAATTTATTGCAAAACAAAACTTCAAGCTCTTTAAACAAATAGAAATCATATAAGCAATGCATATATATTTGATTTTTTGAGTATCGAGGATCAATGATTCGAACCTAGATCTATTGTCAAGCCATATATGCACTTATTACTATGTTATGTTATGTCTTGGTATGCGCATATATATTTGATTTGATAAACTAAATTAAAGGGTTATATATATGTATAAGAAAATAAAGAAAAACATATTGCTCAACGAATTTCTCACAACTAAATTCATACCAATCTATCATCCACATAAGTATAACACGTAAGTAAATGGTATGAATAATACATTTGAATACCAAATATTAAATGAATGAAACTACTCTCGATAACTAATTAATTCTATAAATTTACTCAACTGAATTATTTTAATTTATAAAACTAAAGCTATTTAACATTTCATGTACCAAATTTTCTTCACTAACTACTTCAATTTGCAAATTGTATAATTTGAACGCTTATCAGATAATTGACTAATAACTTGTGTTAACCTTCCAAAAAAAAAAAAAAAAAAAAGAATTGTGTTAGAAATGCTTCCGTAAAAAAATTTATTTGTTAAATATTTACTAAATAATTAAAAAAAATAAAATTTATTTAACAAGTATATAATTTTATAAAATTAAAATAATCAAACTAAAAATAATTAATAATTTTCATGTGTCGCTCTTCGTCCCTAATAATAGTTCTACTTTCCTATCAAAATTGTTTTAATCCTCCTGAATTGTAGAGCGTAAAGATTTGGGAAGTGTAAAATATTTTTTTAGATTTTTCAATATTTCGGTTACTCCGAAAATTCAGTTAACACAAAATATTTTATAGTTAAAAAAAAATTAAATCATTTTAAGGATAATAACTTTATAAGAAAGGACAATGTGCTCCAAACATTGATTTATTAATAACCTATTGATAAGTTTATTTTTAGAGTAATTTTAATATAGTTTTTATTAGAAATTTTCAGTAGTTTTAATTACTTTTATTAGTTTAAAACTCAATTTAGCACATTTAAAATGTTATGGCTAAAGGGCCTGAAGTTGATTTTGACAAATGAAATTTTATTATAGAAAATTAAATTAAGAAGTTACTTAAGCGACTTAACACGTTTGATTTCAATAGATGATATCTATAAAGTTAGGAGTTTAATTTCTGAAAAATGCAATTATAGAGATTCACAACCGTAAAGCTCAAAATGTGTGTAAAGATGTGAATATATTCTAAGGAAAATTTCTGTATGTTGGTTGAAATCAACCAAAAAAAAATATCCAGAAACCAACTTTGATAGAAATTTACTTTCATTGTCCACCGTCACAATTTTCAAATGATAATGAATATTTTTGTGCAATAATTGAAATTTCAAATAATCCTCCTTGTCTATAAATAGCCATGCATTTCCATGCAAGATTTTGTCATCTCTTACCAAACAAATATAGCTAGCTAGCTAGCATATACATAAAAAAATATATATCAAATTATTAACTTTTAAGCACGATGGGGATAGCTAATTTGCTTATAGCTCTCAGTGTTTTGGCTAAGACTTGCTTATTAGCCATTGCCTACGATCCTAGCCCTGTCCAAGATTTCTGCGTCGCAACCGATGCCACGGCTTGCTGTGGTATGTAACAATTAATTTCTTTTTCTTGATTTTCAGATTTAGTTTCTCTCATCAACTTTATTATTGATCAATAATGTTATAATGAATGACATGATAATTATTTAGTTTGCGATACTTATAATTGTTAACTTTCATGAATGAAAATAGCAATGGAGGCATATAATTAAGGCGAGTAATTTTTGCCTGCACCTGATGTATTTTTATACTCTCACTAGGAGAAATAATTATATATGCCCACAAAAGCAAATTGGATGCAGATTTTTTTTTTTTTTTTTTTTGTCATTCCACTGTGATTCACACCATTAGAGAACACTTGAGAAATAATATTAATATTATTTTTTAATACATAGAACTTTGTGATGGATTATGCTTTTAAAATCACCAAGTGATTAAGATTTTTTTTTTTCATCAGCAACAAAATTTTTTTTTTATTAGAATAAAAGATACATGAAAAGTTAGTATTTTGAGGAATTAAACTAAGCCAATAGGTTTTCTCCAATACACCCATTAACTAGCCTGAAAATATTATACAAAAACTTGGCAAAAACAATACGGCCGGATCAGGAAGCTAGTCCTATAATACTTGTAATAATCAGTATAAAAAAACATTTATATATATAATTATTGTCAAAGTATATGCATATGCATATAATTTTCAATATTTTTTGACCTGAGTTTTAACGTATGAGTTGTTTAATGTTGGTAATTAATATATCTCAGTATATTTCTTTCAATTAATATATAATGACATTATTGTTTGTTGCATTTAGTATTAGTAAATGGAAGATTCTGCAAGGATCCACAAACTGTAACGCCAGATGACTTTTCCTATTCTGGATTCAACATTGCTAGAGAACCCTCAAAACAACTTGGAGTCCGCACAAATTTCTTAGCAGTGGAAGAGATTCCTGGCCTGAACACCAATGGCCTCTCCATAGCTCGTATAGACTTCACACCAGGCGGTGTAAACCCACCTCACAGCCATCCTCGAGCTGCAGAGGTCATGATTGTCATAGAAGGAGCTTTATATGCAGGTTTTATCACTTCGAATCCCTGTCACCGTCTTTTCGCCAAGGTTTTAAAGCCAGGAGATGTTTTTGTATTCCCATTTGGGCTCATTCACTTCCAAATGAATATTAGGAAAACTCCTGCAGTTGCTATAGCTGCATTGAACAGTCAGAATACAGGAGAGATGACCTTGGCAAATAAAGTATTTGGTGCAGTTTGTTGGCTCAAGGGTCAATTTCTAATATCGGATTTTGATGATTAATACAAAACAAATAAATTTTAAAATTATATTATTTGTGCTGATATTTTTTATGCAGAATGTGTATGGAAAGAAATCGTACAAGGCAAGTCCTAGATTGAGTATGAAGATTTCGAAGATCCTAGTAAACTAGGTATTTAGGATATTTTTGTAGGATAGAAAGAAAATCCATATATGAGCACAAAAATCTATTTCTCTCTCAAAAATATTTTTCGGAAAATTAGTTTTCTTCAAATAATTTATTTTCAAAAATATTCCTTTAAATCGAAAAGATTTATTTTCCTAAAACTAAAGAGATTTCTTCTCTAAATGTTTTTGGTAATACAATCATACTCTCTTTTCGGAAATTTATTTTGAAAGATCTAAAATTCTTATATTTATTTTCTTACCTTAAAAAACGAAGGAGAATATTTTTCGTTTTAGTAAGAACATTTTCGCAAAAATATTTTCCAAATATTCCTACCGAAAATCTTTTGTTTAAAGGAAAGTAAAATCGTGTTTTATTCTCTTATCAAAAAGGATAAAATAAACTTTTAGCAACAAAGATTTTCATATCTTCTAAATAAGGAAAGAAGATATTCTGGTTTCAATCTCTTTCCAAAAGACGACAGCTTCTTTGCTTCCTATATAGAGGAACACTCACGCCTTAAACATTTGGTGAAGTAAGAGTTTTTGTTTTAAGAGCACTCTCTCATTGAACGAATCCTTATCTCTCAAAACTTACTCTCTACCCCCATTTTCTTTTCATCTCTATACTTAACGTTTTCTACATTTAAAGTGAAAAGAATTTTTACAATTACTTTTGAAAAATAGTTCTGTGTTCTAATTGATCTTCTAATCTAATAAAACTGTTTTTCCTGTGCTTATATGAGCATTTCTTTCTGTCTATTTAGATTGTGTAATCTATAGTAGACAGACTCTTTATTTATTAAAATTTTGAGTGTAATAGCTTAGGTTAGAAGCTATTGAGATAGAAGTTATCAAGCGACCTTCTCCATGTGTGGGATAGTAATGTCTTGAATCGAGTTTTTCTGTACTCTACCAAAAACAGAAAAGGGTTGAGGTTAACTAGAACCTTTAGAAAATCTAATGGGACAAAAGGGTAGATCTAGGTTTTTGATCTATTGCCTTGTACTGTTGGTTTGTCTCTTACCCTTGAAAAGAGATAACTTAGTTAAGGATCTCAAGATGCGTCTTGGGGAGTGGATGTAGGCGAGTTAGTGCCGAACCACTATAATTATCGTTGTTGATCTCTTTATTTCTGAAGTTTGCTTTATACTGTCTCTATAACTCTTATGTTTAATTTTTAAAAACGCTAAAATTGTTAATAATTCAGATGTTCTAAAACGGCAATAAGACTTATCTATTCTGAACGTTAGAACTCTGGTATTCTAATAAAGTGAATATACCATGTTCTAACTGTTGTTCTATTCACAGTAAATTTCACTGATTGAGTTTCTATTTAATGTTCTAAACTTTATGAGGGTGTTCTAATCTTGATAGCTCTCCATCATAAAGTTGTTCTGATTTTTTGATTAAGGCTCTGTGAAGAAATTCTGAATTTAATAACTATCTTTCACATAGCTTTATATGATTTCTTAAACTTTATGAGGAAGTTCCAATTTCTATAACTTTCCTTTATAAAGAAGTTCTGATAGTGTATAAGTCAGTGAGAAGCTGTTCTAATCAATAGCTGCACTTCGCACAGACTTTCTATCTTTTATAATTAGAACATTGTGAGGATATTTTAATCCATATTCTATTCTCACAAAAGCTCTGTGTGTTTTCCGCTGCACTTAGAATTCTAATTCTTGTTTAGAATTTCTAAAATTTATTTCAGTTTTTAGAAAACCCAATTCACCCTCCCTCTTAGGTTGTGCCATATATATTCGGGACCCATACAGTTCCATCTGTTAATCCTGATCTTCTTGCAAGAGCATTCCATACGGACAGGAATATAGTGAATGATCTTATTAAGCAAGAGTGGGTGAACCCATCTGAGCTTAGTGACATTATACAAGGAAATATGGATTTCTATCCTCATCCAACTTGTTAATTTAAGTTATGGGAAATGCAAATAAGAAGAAGAGGATGTGTGTTTTGTTGAGAGATTAGTTCCGTGGTCCAAGTAAATGATGTAGTTGAAGACATATTCAAATTGTAATTAACGTGATTTGTGTAGATATTTGATTCTTCTGTTTATAGTTTCCCTTAGTTATAGGACAGCAGTTTATTTGTATTTTGATTATAAATAGTTAGCAGTTTGTATCTTAAAACACACAGAAAAATATTCTCATCTTCTTTATTCAACTGTTCCTACATGGTATCAGAGCTAAAACCATGACTGATATTTCAAATCAAATTTCTTCCCAACCCACGAATGCCCAGCATTCTTTTTCAGTTAAATTAAAATCCACAAATTACCTTGCATGGAAAACACAATTCCAACCCCTCTTAAACTATCACAATATGAATCACCTCATTGATGGCTCTTCCCCACCTCCTAAAACAATTAAATCTACAACAGAACCAATAACTGATATTCCCAACCCTTTATATGTTACATGGTTCAAACAGGACCAGCTTCTTCATTCTTGGCTTCATTCTTCCCTATCTGAAGATGTTTTCTCTCAAGTTATTGGGCTAACTTCCTCCCATGCTGTCTGGCAAGCGCTAGCACAGGCTTTCGGTTCCATCTCTCAGAATCGTCAACTCCAAATTCATATTGAACTCCAGGAGTTCAAGAAAAATGATCTGTCCATTTCTGCTTATCTTCAACGAGCAAAAGCACTCAAAGATGAGTTGCAAGCAGCCGGCCGACCTCTCTCTGCTGCCGAATTCAATGCCATCATCTATAGAAATATTGGTATTGAATATCATAATATCATCACTGCTTTGAATGTTAGACCCGATCCAGTTTCATTCCATGAGCTCCATGGTGAACTTACTGCTCATGAAATTCTTCTCAAAAGTTGCCATGATCCACCACAAGCCAATATGGTTTCTCGGCAATCCACCAATAATCCTCTTCCACCACTTCTTCCCACACCCAATTCTCATGGACAACGAAATTCAACTTCAAAATCCAAAGGCCCATGCCAAATTTGTGGATACCGAAACCATACTGCAGATAAATGTCGCCGTTGCTACCAACGCTCATTCCAAACTCAAAATCATCCTCGTTACTCTGTCCCTGTGGCAAATTATTCTTATAATTGTCCACCACCATCACCCTCTTATCCATCACCATATCCCACACCTGCATATTTTCCTCCCCCTCCACCATTGGCAAATTATTCATCTGCTTCACTTCCACAAAATTATTGGCACCCTGATACTGCAGCCAATTATCATGTTACTCCTGACATTCAATCCTTGAGTACTGCCACCGAATATAGGGGTAATGACAATCTCCATGTTGGAAATGGCGTAGGTCTACCAATTTCTCATACTGGTACAGTCACTATTCCCTCGCCTACTGGGCCTCTTTTGTTAAAAAATACCCTTTGTGTTCCTAAAATCATCAAAAATCTTTTGTCTGTTCAGAAATTTACCACTGACAACAATTGTTTTTTTGAATTCTGGCCTCATTGTTTTTTTGTTAAGGATCAGGTCACCCGGAGGATTCTTCTGCAGGGTCCAAGTGAAGATGGTATCTATACCATTAAATCACCACCAAAATCTGCCTTCACAGCAACTGTCCCATCCTTTTCAGATTGGCATTCAGCCTTGGGTCATCCTCATCGTCGGACTGTGTCCAAAATAATAAAAGATTTCAATTTACCTTGTTCAAGCTTTCATTTTAATCCATGTTCTGCTTGCAATTTAGGAAAATTATCTAGACTCTCCTTAGCTTCTGTAGAACACAAGAGCACGGGTCCCTTTCAAATTATTCACTCCGATGTCTGGGGCCCTGCTCCTATTGTCTCTAGTTTAGGCCATAAGTATGTTTTATTGTTCATTGACGACTTTACCAGATTCACTTGGCTTTATTTGTTAAAAAATAAAAGTGACGTTTATGCAATGTTTCGTCAATTTGAATCTCTTATTGAACGTCAATTTCAATCAAAAATTTTGGCTTTTCATTCTGATTGGGGCGGAGAGTACCAAAAATTAAATAAATATTTCCAACAAACTGGCATAATTCATAGGATAGCATGTCCATACACCCATGAGCAAAATGGCACCGCAGAAAGAAAAATTCGTCATGTCATAGACACCACTCTTACATTTCTTTCTCATGCTAAACTCCCTTTAAGATATTGGAATTATGCAGCTGAACATAGTGTTAATTCTATTAATATTATGCCATCACCAGTTCTTCAAAACAAAAGTCCTTTTCTTTGTTTATATAAATCCCCACCCAATTATCTTGCTCAACACCCTTTTGGATGCACAATATATCCATTTCTTAGACCATACTCTCACCACAAATTTTCTTTTCGGTCAATTCCTTGTATCTATTTAGGAACCAGTCCGTCCCATTATGCTCATCGTTGTCTTGACCCTTCCTCCAAACGTGTCTATTTAGCTCGTCATGTAAAGTTTGATGTCTCTAGGTTTCTTGGGTCTACTCTATCATCAAATGAGAGTCCTTCTAGTCCTCCTACACCGTGGTTGTCAATTTCAAACCAGATACCTCATCACTTGGATCCTCCGGATGACTCCTCAGGTATGCTCTCATCTAATACACTACCTTCTACAGCATCCCAACCTTCAACAAACAGTGAATCCACCCATGACTCATTATCTATACCAGCACACAACAATATTTTGCCATCACCTGCTTCTTTAAACAACCAAATTGTTCCTTATAACCCTCAATCAGCAATTGATCTTGTTGTTGATCTCTCCTCTCACTTCCCACCACAACCACCTCTTCGCACTCATCCAATGCAATTGCATGATTCAACAAGGCAGAAACGTCAAGCTTTAATTTCTACTGTTAAACTGGATTATTTGACACATGAGCCTAAAACTTATCTTCAAGCTCAACCGCATCTCCAATGGCGGCAGGCCATGGAAAGTGAAATTAATGCTCTCCTACAAAACAAAACATGGCAGCTAGTTCCTTGTCCCCCTAATACAAACATTATTGGTAACAAATGGTTGTTTCGAATAAAACGGAAAGCCAATGGAGATATTGAGCGCTACAAGGCACGACTGGTTGCCAAGGGGTTCTCTCAACAACCTGGTGTAGATTACAATGAGACCTTCAGTCCAGTGGTTAAGGCCACAACAATTCGAACTGTGTTGTCTCTTGCTACTGTTTCCAAATGGCAGGTTCGGCAACTGGATATATCTAATGCATTCTTGCATGGATATCTTGAAGAAGACATATATATGGCTCAACCATCTGGATTTCTTGATTCCGCTCATCCTGATTATGTGTGCAAGCTCCAGAAATCTTTGTATGGCCTCCGGCAGGCCCCGCGAGCGTGGTTTCAAAGATTGAGCAATTTTCTGCTTCAGCTTGGTTTTCACGCTTCCAAAGCTGATACTTCCTTATTCATTTATAAAGAGGGTAATATATATTGCTTTATCTTAATTTATGTGGATGATATTTTGCTCACATGCTCAGACTCTAGCAAGCTCAACACTTTTCTTCAGTCCTTACAACAAGCTTTTCCTGTTAAGGACCTTGGCAGTCTACATTATTTTTTGGGTATTGAAGTTCTTCCAACACCAGATGGTATTGTTTTATCCCAACAGAAATATATTCGGGATCTATTACATCAATTTAATATGTCTGATAGCAAGCCTACTCTTACTCCCATGGCTACCAATGTTCAGTTATCGAAACATAGTGGAGAATTCATGCTTGACGGTGAATCTTATAGACATTTGGTTGGTTCCTTGCAATATATTACACTCACCAGGCCTGATGTATCATTTACAGTGAACAAACTTGCCCAGTTCATGCACCAACCAACCCAGGAGCATTGGGTTGCTGCCAAACGCTTACTGCGTTATTTACAGGGGACCGCCACTATGGGTCTTTATTTTTCCAGAACCTCTCCAATTAATTTACAGTGTTTTTCAGACAGTGATTGGGCCGGCTGCCCTGATGATCGCAAATCGACATCTGGTTATGCCATTTATTTGGGAACCAATTTAATTTCATGGTCATCTAAGAAACAATCTACTGTTTCACGGTCCTCCACCGAAAGTGAGTATCGTTCTATTGCGCATGCTACTTCTGAAGTTATGTGGTTGTTATCTTTACTATCTGAACTTGGATATAATGTTTCACCAGCTACATTGTGGTGTGATAACATTGGTGCAATTTACTTGACATCTAATCCTGTCTTCCATGCTCGAACCAAACATATCGAGCTTGACTTTCATTTTGTTAGGGAGCAGGTGCAGCAAAAACGTGTTCAAGTCAAGTTTATTTCAGGAAGGGACCAGCTTGCTGATATAATGACCAAACCTTTGGGGTCTCGGTTATTTTTGAAACATCGGGACAAGCTTCGACTTGTGCCCTTATCGTCTTCAGCTTGAGGGGGGCTGTTGAGAGATTAGTTCCGTGGTCCAAGTAAATGATGTAGTTGAAGACATATTCAAATTGTAATTAACGTGATTTGTGTAGATATTTGATTCTTCTGTTTATAGTTTCCCTTAGTTATAGGACAGCAGTTTATTTGTATTTTGATTATAAATAGTTAGCAGTTTGTATCTTAAAACACACAGAAAAATATTCTCATCTTCTTTATTCAACTGTTCCTACATGTTTATATATATGCATATCATATATGCTTCATGTTATTGTAATCATTCAATAAGTGTGAGGATACTTCCTCTATGATTACAAGGGCGGAGCATGGAGAGACTCAGGCTCACCTATAATTATTTTTTTTCAAAAAATTTACTTAATAAAAATAGTGCATTTTATTTTGTTTTTACTTGATTTTGGAGTCTGGCTAAGCTTCTGATTATTAGCAGAACTAAATATATATTGGAATTATTAATAAGGGTATTGATTGAATTGGTTAGCGACTTTGATTCCCGTAAGGGTGGGAATACAAACTTAATCGCCAGAAAATACATTTTACTAGGAGAGCAAAAACTTTTTACGTTTTACAGCTCAAGGGGATTAAACCTCTTGGTATATATATATATATATATATATATATATATATATATATATATATATATATATATATATATATATATATATATATATATATATATATTTTAAAGTTATACAATATTTATTATATACTATAATTAATTAATATGATGAAATTAAATCTCTTTTATACAATAAAAGAGAGGAATCCTCTCTTTATTTTCCATGAGTCTATTTTTTATTTTCTCCAAATTAGACTATTTAAATTAGGTTGATTCAAGAAAAAGCAATAAATTGTTATTTTTCGTCCTCTCTTATTTTTTCAATTTCCTAAATCAAAAAATTTAAAATATATAGAAAATTTTTTGGCACAATTTTTTTTTTTTTGAAAGGTGGTATTTCTGGCACATTAGACACTTAATTGAAAAAAATTAATGTGATTAACACTTAACTATAATAAAAAATTCTCCATCTACACCAAAATAGAAAATTTCAAACTTGGAAAACACTAAAATCAAATATTTTTGTTTTCAAAATTAATGGATTGAGTACTCCAATTTATAAATTGTATAATTTGAAATCTTATAAAAAAAATTATTGAATAATAAAGTGTGTTAAAATGCACGCATAAATCGGATTCATTAAATATTTTTACTGAATAGTTAAAAAATTTAATACAATTTACTTGTTAACGCATTTAATATATAAAATATTATATCTATTAAAAAAATATAAAAAATGATAAACCTTTAAATTCCTGAATAATGAAAGCTAAAAATAATTGCGAATGTCATCAAATGCATCAGACAGGGAAAAATAAAAATAAATAAAAAATGTTTTCACGTGTCCCCATTATTTCCCATTTCTAATAACCAATACATATCTTATAAAGTTATAATAATACAGTTGCTGGCTTGTCAAAATATGATGACGCAATGCTTTATGTCATTTCGACCAAAACACCGACGAAAAGTATCCAACTAATGACTCGGGTAATAATTTATCAAAAGTAAGTCTAACTTATCCTTAATTTAACATATTAAATGAATTATTAATGGCAGAATGTATAATTTCCTTCTTGAATTTTTTTTAAATTATCATTTATGTTCTTTAATTTTGTGAGAGACTGCTTATGTACCTTAATTTATTTTTTTATAGCTTTTTTACCTTTAGTCAAATTGAAGCTTGTGAGTAAATTACACTTGCGTTGACGTGTTATAAGCACTTAAAATGTCATCATTTGAAATGCCATGTTGATTTCCACACGTTGAAGAACTAACGGAAAAGAGAAAAACGAAAATTTAATTGAATAAGTAGTAAGATTTTAATGCCTCTTGCAATAAAACCTCTTGAATTGAGAGAAAAATCAAAAAAGAGAAAGATATAACTCAGCAACCCAATAATGATCATTGCTGATATTATAGCCACCAGAATATCGCTTAAAGTTGTCCAAAGGGTTTCTCCTTCGTATTCTCTTTGCTGCCAATGTCAAATCTGAGTTGAGTTTGAGGTCTCTTTATCAAAATGCCTTCTCATTTCCCGAGTCGCTACTGTTCCATTCTCGCTTTCACGAACCTATGCAATCACAACAACTGAGATATAAAAGATTAGATTTTTGCAATCACAACAACTCAGATGAAAGATCAGTTTTTTTTTTTTTTTTTTTTTTTTTTTTTGAAAAATAGAATTAAAAGAAAGAAAAATCTAATCTCGTCTCTTGCTTCTAAAGAGCTATTTGATGGGAAAGATTTGGCTTTTTTTTTTTTTTGTTTATTCAACGCTTAATGCTCTGGTTCAGCTTGTTTAAGAGAGAAGAAGACAATAAGCAGATGGAGAGTGACTACACGCTTGATTTAAGCAAATGGAGTTCAATATGACACCGTCTCTTACACGTAGGATAAAAACATTACTGTTTACGCTCTGTGCAGTAAATTCATCCACGTTCCACTGATCTAGCGTGTTAAGGGGTAAAAAAATTACAAAAAAATGAATTAAGGTTTAAAATCGGTCCCTCGCAAAGTTATATAAGGAGCATAAATAGCAATTAAAAATAATTCAAAGGGGAAATTATGCATTTCGCCAATTATTAATTGAATTTGACTAATAATTCTTATAACCTACATTCTTAACAAAAATAATTAAAATATTTATGACTGATATCATGCATTATAAGCATTACCATCATCACATTAATTTTTCCTTTCATAATATGTGCACATGGTTAATTGAAAGTTTTTACAAATAAGTTTAGATGATAATTAGTAATTGCTAATGCAATAGAATTAACAGGTTTTGACCTTTTCAAGCTGATTATAGATGTATTGGAAAGCCTATTTACTTGGGTAGATTCCTTAAAGTGCTAAATTTTTTCTAATATTTTTAATTTTAGTAAATTTTTTTTTTTGCTGATAAAAAAAAAAAAATAGGATTTGGTTTTTTATCTCCTATAAGAGTTACATGGACTTAATTCTCTTTGTTAACTTAATACTTATGCAGAATTTGCAGCGTACAGTTAAAGAATAGCGCAAAGCAATAAAAAAACTATTAAATTAAATTAAAAAAGTCACGATTTCGTAATCAAATTTTAAAACGAAAATAGACTATCTTAGTTAATTAGCACGTAAATATTAAGACAAAAAAGGAAGACCAAAGAGAGCGTACGAAATACGAAACTCTCTGGAAAATTGACAATAATTACATGTCAAAATAATGTAGCCAGAGAATGAGAAATTCAAACAATATACCGCTTCCATTTTATATTCTAGTAAGGAAAGTTTCTGCGCCATCCTTGAAATTCAACGAACAAAATCGATTTGGATGGAAAACGTTCTTTCATTATCCACCTGTAATAACTAAAATGTCAAATCCTCCTTGTCTATAAATAGCCATGCACTCCATGCAAGATTTTATCATCTCTTACGAAGCAAATACTACTAAGTTGTATACACAAGACTTCTCATTATCACTTTTTTTTTTAAAAGCTTCTCATTATCACTTTTAAGCACAATGAAAATGGCTAATTTGCTTATAGCTCTTGCTGTTTTGGCTATGGCTTCCTCATTTTCCATTGCTTACGATGCTAGTCCTCTCCAGGACTTCTGTGTCGCAACTGATGGTTCCGATTCGGGTGGTATGTATATTTTGTTTATGCATGTCTTTTATTTAATTTCTTTTTTTCTAGGGTTTCATTTTCAGATTTAGATTGTCTCTCAACAGTCAACAGGTTCATTATTGGGGTATTATGTTATGATAAGTTACATGATAATAGTTAATTTAATAAACAAGTACATTATTCTTTTATGCATGCAGTATTCGTCAATGGAAAATTCTGCAAGGATCCAGAACACGTAACAGCAGATGACTTTTCCTATTCTGGATTAAACATTGCTAGAGAAACCTCACAACAGCTAGGAGTCCGCACAAATCTCTTAACTGTAGAACAGATCCCTGGCCTTAACACCAATGCTCTATCCATTGTTCGGATTGACTTCTCACCTCGCGGTGTGAACCCTCCTCACCACCATCCTCGAGCTGCAGAGATCATCACCGTCATAGAAGGAACTCTATATGCAGGTTTTATCACTTCGAATCCCGATCACCGCCTTTTCGCCAAGGTTTTGAAGCCAGGAGATGTTTTTGTATTCCCATTTGGGCTCATTCACTTCCAAATGAATATTGGAAAAACTCCTGCAGTTGCTATAGCCGCCTTGAATAGTCAGAATCCAGGAGTGGTGACCTCAGCAAATACAATATTTGGTGCAGTTCCATCAGTTAATCTTGATCTTCTGGCAAGAGCATTCCATTTGGACAAGAACACAGTGGGTAATCTTACAAAGCAGGAATGGGTTAATCCATCTGACCTCAATGCCTATTATTGATATTGATATTGATATTGTGTAAGGAAATATAGTATATTTATATTTTCATTTAGATTGTTTGATTTCTATAAGATGTAAATAAGAAGAGGATGTAAATTTATACATTTACATATCATTCTTCATGTTATTGTATTCATTCATTCAATAAGGGTGAGGATGCTTAATTAAATGCCTCCTTCACTTAAAGTTTTTTATAATTACTAGTAATAATGTATTCTTGAAATTTGTTTCAATTATAGCATTTCTATATAACTCTTTCTTTAACACTTCATCTGTTTCAAAATAAATATTTTTTTTATTTTAAAATAAATGCCGTTTTTATAATTTTAAGACTCCATTAATTTTTTTTTCTAATGTATCCTTATTTATTTATTAATATTCTACCATAATATAATTGTCTCTCAATTACTCCCTTAATTTAATTGGGGCAAAATAGATATTTTACAAATTAATTTTTGTAAAATTAGACTGTGAATTGCATTCCTTAATCAAATCCATATGCCGAATTAAAAACTGACATTTTTTAAAACGTAAGGACTATCATGTTGATTGAGCAATTACTTAATTGCTTATAATATCAAATTACAACTTATCACAATGGCCGATCCAATTCTTAATTGTTTATATTACCATTTTATACAAGCAATAGAAATAATATTTTAGCTTGGTCAGGACACTAAAAATTTATTGCAAAACAAAACTTCAAGCTCTTTAAACAAATAGAAATCATATAAGCAATGCATATATATTTGATTTTTTGAGTATCGAGGATCAATGATTCGAACCTAGATCTATTGTCAAGCCATATATGCACTTATTACTATGTTATGTTATGTCTTGGTATGCGCATATATATTTGATTTGATAAACTAAATTAAAGGGTTATATATATGTATAAGAAAATAAAGAAAAACATATTGCTCAACGAATTTCCCACAACTAAATTTACCAATCTATCATCCACATAAGTATAACACGTAAGTAAATGGTATGAATAATACATTTGAATACCAAATATTAAATGAATGAAACTACTCTCGATAACTAATTAATTCTATAAATTTACTCAACTGAATTATTTTAATTTATAAAACTAAAGCTATTTAACATTTCATGTACCAAATTTTCTTCACTAACTACTTCAATTTGCAAATTGTATAATTTGAACGCTTATCAGATAATTGACTAATAACTTGTGTTAACCTTCCAAAAAAAAAAAAAAAAAAGAATTGTGTTAGAAATGCTTCCGTAAAAAAATTTATTTGTTAAATATTTACTAAATAATTAAAAAAAAATAAAATTTATTTAACAAGTATGTAATTTTATAAAATTAAAATAATCAAACTAAAAATAATTAATAATTTTCATGTGTCGCTCTTCGTCCCTAATAATAGTTCTACTTTCCTATCAAAAATGTTTTAATCCTCCCGAATTGTAGAGCGTAAAGATTTGGGAAGTGTAAAATATTTTTTTAGATTTTTCAATATTTCGGTTACTCCGAAAATTCAGTTAACACAAAATATTTTATAGTTAAAAAAAAATTAAATCATTTTAAGGATAATAACTTTATAAGAAAGAACAATGTGCTCCAAACATTGATTTATTAATAACCTATTGATAAGTTTATTTTTAGAGTAATTTTAATATAGTTTTTATTAGAAATTTTCAGTAGTTTTAATTACTTTTATTAGTTTAAAACTCAATTTAGCACATTTAAAATGTTATGGCTAAAGGGCCTGAAGTTGATTTTGACAAATGAAATTTTATTATAGAAAATTAAATTAAGAAGTTACTTAAGCGACTTAACACGTTTGATTTCAATAGATGATATCTATAAAAATAGGAGTTTAATTTCTGAAAAATGCAATTATAGAGATTAACACGTTTGATTTCAATAGATGATATCTATAAAAATAGGAGTTTAATTTCTGAAAAATGCAATTATAGAGATTCACAACCGTAAAGCTCAAAATGTGTGTAAAGATGTGAATATATTCTAAGGAAAATTTCTGTATGTTGGTTGAAATCAACCAAAAAAAAATATCCAGAAACCAACTTTGATAGAAATTTACTTTCATTGTCCACCGTCACAATTTTCAAATGATAATGAATATTTTTGTGCAATAATTGAAATTTCAAATAATCCTCCTTGTCTATAAATAGCCATGCATTTCCATGCAAGATTTTGTCATCTCTTACCAAACAAATATAGCTAGCTAGCTAGCATATACATAAAAAAAAAAATATCAAATTATTAACTTTTAAGCACGATGGGGATAGCTAATTTGCTTATAGCTCTCAGTGTTTTGGCTATGACTTGCTCATTAGCCATTGCCTACGATCCTAGCCCTGTCCAAGATTTCTGCGTCGCAACCGATGACACGGCTTGCGGTGGTATGTAACAATTAATTTCCTTTTCTTGATTTTCAGATTTAGTTTGTCTCTCATCAACTTTATTATTGATCAATAATGTTATGATGAATGACATGATAATTATTTAGTTTGCGATACTTATAATTGTTAACTTTCATGAATGAAAATAGCAATGGAGGCATATAATTAAGGCGAGTAATTTTTGCCTGCACCTGATGTATTTTTATACTCTCACTAGGAGATATAATTATATATGCCCACAAAAGCAAATTGGATGCAGATTTTTTTTTTTTTTTTTGTCATTCCACTGTGATTCACACCATTAGAGAACACTTGAGAAATAATATTAATATTATTTTTTAATACATAGAACTTTGTGATGGATTATGCTTTTAAAATCACCAAGTGATTAAGATTTTTTTTTTTTCATCAGCAACAAAATTTTTTTTTTATTAGAATAAAAGATACATGAAAAGTTAGTATTTTGAGGAATTAAACTAAGCCAATAGGTTTTCTCCAATACACCCATTAACTAGCCTGAAAATATTATACAAAAACTTGGCAAAAACAATACGGCCGGATCAGGAAGCTAGACCTATAATACTTGTAATAATCAGTATAAAAAAACATTTATATATATAATTATTGTCAAAGTATATGCATATGCATATAATTTTCAATATTTTTTGACCTGAGTTTTAACGTATGAGTTGTTTAATGTTGGTAATTAATATATCTCAGTATATTTCTTTCAATTAATATATAATGACATTATTGTTTGTTGCATTTAGTATTAGTAAATGGAAGATTCTGCAAGGATCCACAAACTGTAACGCCAGATGACTTTTCCTATTCTGGATTCAACATTGCTAGAGAACCCTCAAAACAACTTGGAGTCCGCACAAATTTCTTAGCAGTGGAAGAGATTCCTGGCCTGAACACCAATGGCCTCTCCATAGCTCGTATAGACTTCACACCAGGCGGTGTAAACCCACCTCACAGCCATCCTCGAGCTGCAGAGGTCATGATTGTCATAGAAGGAGCTTTATATGCAGGTTTTATCACTTCGAATCCCTGTCACCGTCTTTTCGCCAAGGTTTTAAAGCCAGGAGATGTTTTTGTATTCCCATTTGGGCTCATTCACTTCCAAATGAATATTAGGAAAACTCCTGCAGTTGCTATAGCTGCATTGAACAGTCAGAATACAGGAGAGATGACCTTGGCAAATAAAGTATTTGGTGCAGTTTGTTGGCTCAAGGGTCAATTTCTAATATCGGATTTTGATGATTAATACAAAACAAATAAATTTTAAAATTATATTATTTGTGCTGATATTTTTTATGCAGAATGTGTATGGAAAGAAATCGTACAAGGCAAGTCCTACATTGAGTATGAAGATTTCGAAGATCCTAGTAAACTAAGTATTTAGGATATTTTTGTAGGATAGAAAGAAAATCCATATATGAGCACAAAAATCTATTTCTCTCTCAAAAATATTTTTCGGAAAATTAGTTTTCTTCAAATAATTTATTTTCGAAAATATTCCTTTAAATCGAAAAGATTTATTTTCCTAAAACTAAAGAGATTTCTTCTCTAAATGTTTTTGGTAATACAATCATACTCTCTTTTCGGAAATTTATTTTGAAAGATCTAAAATTCTTATATTTATTTTCTTACCTTAAAAAACGAAGGAGAATATTTTTCGTTTTAGTAAGAACATTTTCGCAAAAATATTTTCCAAATATTCCTACCGAAAATCTTTTGTTTAAAGGAAAGTAAAATCGTGTTTTATTCTCTTATCAAAAAGGATAAAATAAACTTTTGGCAACAAAGATTTTCATATCTTCTCAATAAGGAAAGAAGATATTCTGGTTTCAATCTCTTTCCAAAAGACGACAGCTTCTTTGCTTCCTATATAGAGGAACACTCACGCCTTAAACATTTGGTGAAGTAAGAGTTTTTGTTTTAAGAGCACTCTCTCATTGAACGAATCCTTATCTCTCAAAATTTACTCTCTACCCCCATTTTCTTTTCATCTTTATACTTAACGTTTTCTACATTTAAAGTGAAAAGAATTTTTACAATTACTTTTGAAAAATAGTTCTGTGTTCTAATTGATCTTCTAATCTAATAAAACTGTTTTTCCTGTGCTTATATGAGCGTTTCTTTCTGTCTATTTAGATTGTGTAATCTATAGTAGACAGGCTCTTTATTTATTAAAATTTTGAGTGTAATAGCTTAGGTTAGAAGCTATTGAGATAGAGGTTATCAAGCGACCTTCTCCATGTGTGGGATAGTAATGTCTTGAATCGAGTTTTTCTGTACTCTACCAAAAACAGAAAAGGGTTGAGGTTAACTAGAACCTTTAGAAAATCTAGTGGGACAAAAGGGTAGATCTAGGTTTTTGATCTATTGCCTTGTACTGTTGGTTTGTCTCTTACCCTTGAAAAGAGATAACTTAGTTAAGGATCTCAAGATGCGTCTTGGGGAGTGGATGTAGGCGAGTTAGTGCCGAACCACTATAGTTATCGTTGTTGATCTCTTTATTTCTGAAGTTTGCTTTATACTGTCTCTATAACTCTTCTGTTTAATTTTTAGAAACGCTAAAATTGTTAATAATTCAGATGTTCTAAAACGGCAATAAGACTTATCTATTCTGAACGTTAGAACTCTGGTATTCTAATAAAGTGAATATACCATGTTCTAACTGTTGTTCTATTCACAGTAAATTTCACTGATTGAGTTTCTATTTAATGTTCTAAACTTTATGAGGGTGTTCTAATCTTGATAGCTCTCCATCATAAAGTTGTTCTGATTTTTTGATTAAGGCTCTGTGAAGAAATTCTGAATTTAATAACTATCTTTCACATAGCTTTATATGATTTCTTAAACTTTATGAGGAAGTTCCAATTTCTATAACTTTCCTTTATAAAGAAGTTCTGATAGTGTATAAGTCAGTGAGAAGCTGTTCTAATCAATAGCTGCACTTCGCACAGACTTTCTATCTTTTATAATTAGAACATTGTGAGGATATTTTAATCCATATTCTATTCTCACAAAAGCTCTGTGTGTTTTCCGCTGCACTTAGAATTCTAATTCTTGTTTAGAATTTCTAAAATTTATTTCAGTTTTTAGAAAACCCAATTCACCCTCCCTCTTAGGTTGTGCCATATATATTCGGGACCCATACAGTTCCATCTGTTAATCCTGATCTTCTTGCAAGAGCATTCCATACGGACAGGAATATAGTGAATGATCTTATTAAGCAAGAGTGGGTGAACCCATCTGAGCTTAGTGACATTATACAAGGAAATATGGATTTCTATCCTCATCCAACTTGTTAATTTAAGTTCTGGGAAATGCAAATAAGAAGAAGAGGATGTGTGTTTATATATATGCATATCATATATGCTTCATGTTATTGTAATCATTCAATAAGTGTGAGGATACTTCCTCTATGATTACAAGGGCGGAGCATGGAGAGACTCAGGCTCACCTATAATTATTTTTTTTCAAAAAATTTACTTAATAAAAATAGTGCATTTTATTTTGTTTTTACTTGATTTTGGAGTCTGGCTAAGCTTCTGATTATTAGCAGAACTAAATATATATTGGAATTATTAATAAGGGTATTGATTGAATTGGTTAGCGATTTTGATTCCCGTAAGGGTGGGAATACAAACTTGATCGCCAGAAAATACATTTTACTAGGAGAGTAAAAACTTTTTACGTTTTACAGCTCAAGGGGATTAAACCTCTTGGTATATATATATATATATATATATATATATATATATATATATATATATATATATATATATATATATATATATATATATATATATATATATATATTTTAAAGTTATACAATATTTATTATATACTATAATTAATTAATATGATGAAATTAAATCTCTTTTATACAATAAAAGAGAGGAATCCTCTCTTTATTTTCCATGAGTCTATTTTTTATTTTCTCCAAATTAGACTATTTAAATTAGGTTGATTCAAGAAAAAGCAATAAATTGTTATTTTTCGTCCTCTCTTATTTTTTCAATTTCCTAAATCAAAAAATTTAAAATATATAGAAAATTTTTTGGCACAATTTTTTTTTTTTTGAAAGGTGGTATTTCTGGCACATTAGACACTTAATTGAAAAAAATTAATGTGATTAACACTTAACTATAATAAAAAATTCTCCATCTACACCAAAATAGAAAATTTCAAACTTGGAAAACACTAAAATCAAATATTTTTGTTTTCAAAATTAATGGATTGAGTACTCCAATTTATAAATTGTATAATTTGAAATCTTATAAAAAAAATTATTGAATAATAAAGTGTGTTAAAATGCACGCATAAATCGGATTCATTAAATATTTTTACTGAATAGTTAAAAAATTTAATACAATTTACTTGTTAACGCATTTAATATATAAAATATTATATCTATTAAAAAAATATAAAAAATGATAAACCTTTAAATTCCTGAATAATGAAAGCTAAAAATAATTGCGAATGTCATCAAATGCATCAGACAGGGAAAAATAAAAATAAATAAAAAATGTTTTCACGTGTCCCCATTATTTCCCATTTCTAATAACCAATACATATCTTATAAAGTTATAATAATACAGTTGCTGGCTTGTCAAAATATGATGACGCAATGCTTTATGTCATTTCGACCAAAACACCGACGAAAAGTATCCAACTAATGACTCGGGTAATAATTTATCAAAAGTAAGTCTAACTTATCCTTAATCTAACATATTAAATGAATTATTAATGGCAGAATGTATAATTTCCTTCTTGAATTTTTTTTAAATTATCATTTATGTTCTTTAATTTTGTGAGAGACTGTTTATGTACCTTAATTTATTTTTTTATAGCTTTTTTACCTTTAGTCAAATTGAAGCTTGTGAGTAAATTACACTTGCGTTGATGTGTTATAAGCACTTAAAATGTCATCATTTGAAATGCCATGTTGATTTCCACACGTTGAAGAACTAACGGAAAAGAGAAAAACGAAAATTTAATTGAATAAGTAGTAAGATTTTAATGCCTCTTGCAATAAAACCTGTTGAATTGAGAGAAAAATCAAAAAAGAGAAAGATATAACTCAGCAACCCAATAATGATCATTGCTGATATTATAGCCACCAGAATATCGCTTAAAGTTGTCCAAAGGGTTTCTCCTTCGTATTCTCTTTGCTGCCAATGTCAAATCTGAGTTGTGTTTGAGGTCTCTTTATCAAAATGCCTTCTCATTTCCCGAGTCGCTACTGTTCCATTCTCGCTTTCACGAACCTATGCAATCACAACAACTGAGATATAAAAGATTAGATTTTTGCAATCACAACAACTCAGATGAAAGATCAGTTTTTTTTTTTTTTTTTTTTTTGAAAAATAGAATTAAAAGAAAGAAAAATCTAATCTCGTCTCTTGCTTCTAAAGAGCTATTTGTGATAGAGATATACTATTAACCATGCATATGTAATAGTATAGCTATGAATGATTTTCTATTGACAATTATTTCTTTGTATTTAATTGGAAATTTGCATTAAATAAATGTTATTAGCATATGAACAATAATTGTGATTAGTACATTTTGTATGTATTTGATTGGACCAAGTAGAGAATGGATGTTTAGTACTGACTGTTAAACATATTCTCTAGGACATTAGAAATAATGTTTATTGTTCTTAATCTTGATTTATTTTAATATGAGCAAACATTGATTGTCTTGTGCTTTGATTCATTAAAGGGTGAGTTTCATTATTGGAATAATATTCTCGGTGAATTGGGCAAAGATATTTTGTGTTTGTGAAATATTAATTAATGATAGAATCCATGTCTCGGTTTAGAGATTAATGATGCACTTTAAGTAAGCTTATAAGGTTTCATAATGTAAACCCTGCAGGTGGATATTGAATCCGACACATAAAATAAGTTGAGCGACAATCTTAAAGTTATATTGTGATTTAAATAAATTGTCAGTAAGTTATTTAAATGACAGCATCTGTAATCTTAACATGGGGAACATTATTTTATTATGTTGTGGAATAGTAAAATAAATAAGGAGTTCAGTCATGAGTTTTTAGTGGAATAATTCATGATTAATTATAATAAGAATATGTTGGTCTACATAGGTTCTTATTATAATTAGTAGCCTGATTTATTTTATTCCTGCGGTCCCTGTAGTGCCCTAATTATTTGGAAAGTTAAGGGTGTATTAAATAATAGATAAATTATTTAGTTTTAAAATAATTGATTTTATTTTAATTAAATAATTTTTATTTAATTTATTTTATATTAAAAAATATCTTCCTATCGAAGAGAGGTTTTTTAATATAAGATTGGAAAACCCTAAGAAAAAAAGATACGCACGTTATTCTATTCTCTGCCACTCAGAGAGTTCCAAAAGAGAGATAGTTAGGGATTACTGCAGAAGATCGTGGGTGACTCCAAGATCTCTGGAAAGAAGACCGGTGAGCGATTCTGCGCTTCAAGAGGTCAGTTTATTGATTTGTTCGATAATGTTTTTAGTTTGCCTCATATGGTTTCGATAAGGGTTGTTTCCGCTTTATACCCGCTCCCATCAATTGGTATCAGAGCCATACGAAACTGTATGATGGTGGCTATTTTGTCATGTTTCAATCGTGTATCTATTATCTGTTTTGATTGTTTGATTGGTACATGGTTAAGAGAGCTTCAAGAGTTTTTGAAGGACAGCAGCACAAAAGTGCAGTACCTGATACAAACTTTTTTTTGAAACTGTAGTTTTTAATGGCCAATTAATATTAAAAAAAAAAGCATATATATATATATATTTTTTTTTTGGGTGTTGTTTCGATGAACAGGAGAGGGGCAAGAAAAGACAAAATTTTATTTTTGTTTTGAAGATCAGTAGAGGGGCAAGAAAAAAAAAAAAAAAAAAAAAAGGGCCAGCAGCGTTAATGCAGGTTGAAGGGAAAAAGGGGCGGTGGCTAGGGCTTCTTCGTGAAGAAGAAGCTGCTGCTTGCCAAATTTCCCTTCTGGTCCCTCAATTTGTTAAATTTTATATTTTGACCCCTGATTTTTAAGTTTTTATTTTTTGACCCTAGATCTTCTGTTTATTATATTTTAACCTATGGACTTTAATTTTTTATATTTTGACCCAGAAAGTATCAGTTATTCTGTTTTGGCCCTCTGGAGTTATTTAAATTATAAAGTGACCCTGATTGTTTCTGGTATTATTAAAATTGCCTAGACTTTTCCGATATTTGCAATTTTGGCCCAATAGTTTCTGTTTTATGCAAAATAGTCCAAACAAGTTCTGAAATTTGCGAAATGGCCCAGAATGTTTCTGTTTTTGCAAGATAAACCCAGAATGTTTTAATTTATTTGCATAAATAGACCAGAACACTAAATTTTAACATTTTCAACCAAAAATGTTAATTTTATTTGCAAAATTGTCTTAAAAATATATTATTTTGCAATTTTGATTATAATTAATTTATTTTAATTATATGAATTAATTTGTGAGTGGTTTTTTGTTACTTTCTAGTTGTAATTATTTGCATTTCTTCCCCATCGGAAGATGTCATGTTTTAATATAATTACTGAGCTAGTCTAATTTGTCTGTATTGATTTAACTCTCCATCTGAGTAAATTAATTAGTGACATGAATCAGATGTAATATTTTCTCACACATTAATGTTAATTTAAGAGGCATGTTATCTCCCATCGAGTAGTATGTGCCGGTCTTATCTAATTATAATATGCAAAACATGTGATTGGTTGAATTCTCCCATCGAGGTTGCTATTCATAAATGTTGTGAATGTGTATTTTTTTTGAATTGTGATATCAATGTTGTATATTTGCAATTTGATTTATTCAATGTTTATTATTGATATGCTATTTTTGTTTAATGCATGATATAGAAATGGCATCATTCAGTCCCCTTGCAAACATCTTAACCCAAAACAAACTTGAGAGTCCAAACTATGTTGACTGGAAGAGGAATTTGGACATTTTGCTTACTGCTGAGGAGTATAAGTTTGTGCTTACTGAAGTTTGTCCTGAAAAACCCGGTGAGGGTGCCTCTGAGGAGGTCACCAGAGCTTACCAGAAATGGGTTAAAGCTGATGAGATGGCGCGATGTTACATTTTGGCTTCTGTGTCAAATGTTTTGCAACATCAGCATCAGAAGATGGACACAGCTTTTGACATGCTCGAAAATCTCAAGGAGATGTTTGGAGATCAAACTAGTGCAGCAAGGCAAAATGCACTGAGGGAGATTCTTACTTCCAAAATGGAGGAGGGAACTCCAGTTAGAACTCATGTCTTGAAGATGATGAGTCTTCTGAATGACATGGAGGTTCTTGGTGCTGAGGTTGACAATGCTACACAGATAGAAATGATCTTGAACACTTTGCCAGCCAGTTTTCAGCAGTTTCGTTTGAACTATAACATGAATAAGATGGATTTCACTCTGTCTAAGTTGCTGAATGAGCTGGTGGCTGCTGAGACTATCATTAAGCAAGGAGCTGCACCTGTTGTGCTTAATGTTGAGCGAGGTTCTTCTTCTGCCCAGAACAAGGGTAAGAAGAAGAAAAATGCTCACAAGACTAAGCCTAAAACAAGTGGTGCATCTACTAGTGCAAGTGTTGCTGTGAAAAAGCCTAAGGGTAAGTGTTTTCACTGCAAGCAACCTGGGCACTGGAAGTCACAATGTCCAACCTGGTTAGCCAAGAAAAAGCAAGGTATGTCTCTGTTTTATATGCTGATAGTTGAAACTTGTTTAGCGGTGTTGACTACACTCCAATGGTGTGTAGATTCAGGAGCCACTAATCATGTCTGCAATTCATTGCAGGGGTTTCAGGTAACTCGTCAGCTAAATAAAGGAGATGTAAGCATTTTTCTGGGAAATGGCACAGAAGTTGCAGTTCTAGCTATAGGAAATGTTTCTTTGAATTTTGAGAATAATAGAACATTGTTTTTGAAGGATGTTTTATATGTACCTTCAATTAGAAGGAATTTAATTTCAGTTTCTAGTTTGAGCAAGAATGGATATTCGGTTTATTTTAATGAATTTTATGATGATTCTGTCGTTATTAAATTTAGAACACAAATGATATGTTCTGGCTCAATGATTGATGATCTTTTTATTCTCAAAGTTTCACCTGAATTGCAAATTCCTAATTCTGAAGTTAATAACTTTGATGTCATTGTTCCATTGAAAAGAAAACGTCCTATTGAATTTAGTCATACTTATTTGTGGCATTTAAGGCTTGGCCATATTAATTTAGATAGGATTTCTAGGTTGGTCAAGGATGGACCATTGAGTTCATTGAAAGTGGAGGCACTACCAACCTGTGAATCTTGTTTAGAAGGTAAAATGACTAAGAGGCCTTTTCCTATAAAGGGTAATAGAACTAATGATGTACTTGAATTAATTCATTCTGATTTGTGTGGTCCAATGAGTGTCCAAGCTAGGGGTGGTTTTGAGTATTTTGTGACTTTCACAGATGATTACTCAAGATATGGATACATTTACCTGTTGCGCCGTAAGTCTGAATGCTTTGAGAAATTCAAAGAGTTCAAGGCAGAAACGGAGAAACGACATGGAAAATATATCAAGTCGTTACGGTCTGACCGTGGTGGCGAATACCTCTCTAGGGAATTCATTACTTATTTATCAGAACAAGGAATTACTTCACAGTTGTCTGCACCTGGTATGCCACAACAGAATGGTGTAGCAGAAAGAAGAAATAGGACGCTTATGGAAATGGTTAGATCAATGATGAGTTATTCAGATTTGCCCATTTCGTTTTGGGGGTATGCCATAGAAACGGCAGCATATATTCTGAATTTGGTTCCATCTAAGTCAGTACCTAAAACTCCTACAGAACTGTGGACTGGGCGAAAGCCAAGTCTAAGACATGTTCGGATGTGGGGTTGTCCAACCCATGTGCTGAAAGGGAAAGCAGATAAGTTGGAATCAAAAACAGACTTATGCTTCTTTATTGGATATCCTAGAGGAACGAAATGTGGTTTATTTTATAGTTCTCAAGATAAAATGGTCATTGTTAGCACCAATGCACATTATCTTGAGGAAGACTATATTAAAAACCATATTCCCAAAAGTCAATTAGCCTTGTATGAATTGAGAGGAGAAAATATACCAACTAGAACCTTTCCATTAGAACAACAACCTAAACCATCAATGGTTGCAGCTGACATTCTATTGCCTAGTCGTAGTGGAAGAAATGTTAGTCGACCAGTAAATCAACATCAGCCTGAATATTCAGTACCTAACATTTCACTACCACCTGAAAGTAGTGGGAGTTATGTAGAAATTGAAGTGGCAGCTGTTGATCCAAATATACAGGAGCACAATGTTGGGGCTTCTAACATTTCATTGCCTCCTGGTGATGACAGACATGTTGAAGTTCCAGAACATGATCAAGATGTAGTCCCACCAGTCATGGACTTGCCGGCTTTACAGCCACAGCAAAATGAAGGTGTGATTACAGAAAAAAACCTGTAGTACTTCGTCGTAGTGGGAGAATTAGACGACCACCGGTTCGATATACACTTTTGGGAGAAGCTTTTGATAGAATCCCTGAAGAAGTGAATATTGAACCTGTCTGTTACGATGAAGCACTACAAGATAAAGATGCTGATAAGTGGCTTGTAGCTATGAAATCTGAGATGGAGTCCATGTACTCTAATCAAGTCTGGGAACTTGTAGAACCACCTGAAGGGGTTAAACCCATCGGATGTAAGTGGATCTATAAGAAAAAGAGGGGTATAGACGGTAAAGTGCAAACTTATAAGGCAAGGCTTGTTGCGAAAGGGTTTACTCAGAAAGAAGGGATCGATTATGAGGAAACTTTTTCGCCGGTAGCCATGCTAAAGTCTATTAGAACTCTTCTATCCATTGCAGCTCATTATGATTATGAGATTTGGCAAATGGATGTCAAGACAGCTTTCCTAAATGGAAGTCTTGATGAATGCATCTATATGAAGCAACCAGAAGGTTTCATAAACAATGGACAAGAAAATTTGCTTTGCAAATTGAATAGGTCCATTTATGGGCTTAAACAAGCATCTAGGTCATGGAATACTTGTTTTGACCAGGCGATCAAAAGTTTTGGCTTTGATCAGTGTCATGATGAGTCTTGTGTGTATAAGAAATGGAATGGTAGTAAGGTTGTTTTTCTGGTACTATATGTGGATGATATTCTGCTTATAGGGAATTGTGTAGGTATGTTGAATTCTGTCAAAGATTGGCTATCCCAACGTTTTGATATAAAGGATTTGGGAGAGGCTGCTCATATTCTTGGGATTAAGCTTATGCGAGATCGCAAGAAAAGGATGATTGGCTTATCTCAAGCACTTTATATTAATATCATTCTTGCTCGTTTCAGCATGCAGGATTCCAAGAAGGGTTTTCTTCCCTTTAGACATGGAATCACTCTATCTAAGGACCAATGTCCTAAGACACCTGAGGAGATAGAGAACATGAAGGCAGTTCCATATGCTTCTGCAGTTGGAAGCCTTATGTATGCAATGTTGTGTACCAGACCTGATATCTGTTTTGCTGTTGGCATGGTTAGCAGATTTCAATCTAATCCTGGGCGAGAACACTGGACTGCAGTCAAGCATATAATCAAGTACTTGAAAAGGACTAGGGATTATATGTTAGTTTATCAATCTGACGATCTTGTACCCATTGGGTATACAGATTCGGATTTTCAGACTGATAAGGACTCTCGGAAGTCAACCTCTGGTAATGTTTTTGTCTTGGGAGGTGGAGCCATAAGTTGGAGGAGTATTAAGCAAACTTGTGTGGCTGACTCCACCATGGAAGCTGAATGGCTTAGGAACTTCCTTATGGATCTAGGCGTAGTTTCTTCAGTGCAATTGCCTATTACACTTTATTGTGATAATAGTGGGGCAGTTGCAAACTCGAAGGAGCCACGGAGCCATAAAAGGGCAAAACACATTGAGAGGAAGTATCATTTGATACGTGATGGGTTTATTATTTGTGCCGAATAACCTATGAAAATGTAACTATTTTAGTCATATAATTTGGTATTTTTGATGGGTTTGTTGGTCTATGTGATTAAATAGATGCAGGTATTAGTTGACTCTATTTATTTGCCTTTTTGGGATAAAATCACTAAGTCAGAGGATGAGGAGCTGCTGGATTCTTTTTGGAAGATTTATTCAAAGGTTTTGAAGAATAAAGAGGATCATGGGATTTTATTTTGTTGGATTTGATTTGATTGTAAATATATTTTTTCAGTTTCCTTTGAAATATTCTTCTCTTCTCTTCTATAAAAGGGAGAGATGGGCTATTAGTAGGGATATCAGAGTTTTGAGTTGATAATTCTTTTCTTTAGTTTGTAAGCTTGGAAATGGCCATACGTGGCTGAATTCTTTCAATTCCAGCTTAAGGTTTAATCAAGTGCTAGTTCTACCGAAGTGTTGTGAGAATTGTTCTTCTTTTTACTCATTTAACTCTTCAATATTTGTTTATCTCTTGCAATTAATGGTTTAGATGGATATTGTTGTTCTATTTAATTAAGTAAATGGCCAGTTATTTGATTAATCTAGAGTGACAGGTGCTAGTTAATACAATCAAATCCGTAATTGTTTGATTGAGTTAACAATTTGTAGCAATTAATATAGCTTGTTTAGAGCCAGATTTTCAAGTTATATTAAAGGGATAAACAGTCTTCTTGAATAGACTACACATATTGTTTATTAGATTGAATTGGGTCTTTCTTATTCTTAATGCTACCAATATATTTTAATTTTAGGCGCGTGTCAAAATTAGTATTTGGTAAGGGATTAATCAAAGCGCGTTGTCTTGCTTATTCTGTTACTACGGAAAGACTAGGTTGTTTAAAGCATTTTTGGTAACCATAACCAATTTATTGATTATGTTAATGAGTCAATTTGAATTCAGTGATCAACACGAAGAACTAGTACAAGATTGACCTTGGCTGGAAATATTTCTCCAATTGAATTTCCCATTTTTAAATTACTATTTTTTCTAGATTCAATAATTTTTCCAATCCACCCATTCATAATTCATTTTTATTTTCTGGTTTTAAAAATAATATTTTTAATCTCTAGTCTCTGTGGATTTCGACCTTACTCACCATTTTCTTCAAGTTCTTTAAATTGGTAGTGAGATTATTAATTTTGGCGGATTCGACACCGGCCAAATTTTGGCGCCGTTGCCGGGGACTAGAGTTAATTAATTATATATATTTTTTTTATGACCAGATCAGATAGTACAGGTGATCTCCAATACGATTTTGAAATCGAGAAAACTGCTAGACGATTGAGAAAAGAGGCAAAGCAGAAGAAACAATTGTCTATAGCTACTACAGTAACTCTAGAGCAAACAATTGATCCTGAAGTTCCTACAACTACTTCACACCCAGAAGAGACTGTTGTTCTTGAACTTTCTGAAAGTTTAGGTGAGTTTGAACCGGAAGAGGAGATGGCTGATCAGAGAACATTAAGGGAGTTGGCAACACCTCCAATTAATCAAACTCCTCTTTGCATCACATACCCAGCCTTGGAGGCTGCATTTGAGCTTAAATCAGGTTTGATCCAATTATTGCCCACTTTTAGAGGTTTGTTGGATGAAGATCCTCACAAACATTTAAAAGAATTTCATGTTGTATGCTCTACCATGAAACCCCATGGAATTTCTGAGGAACAAATAAAATTAAGAGCTTTTCCTTTCTCTTTAGCCGATTCTGCCAAAGAGTGGTTATTTTATTTGCCATCCGGATCTATTACGTCATGGACAGAAATGGTAAGAACTTTCTTAGATAAATTCTTTCCTGCCTCAAGGGCTGCCAGCATTAGAAGAGATATTTGTGGGAGTCGACAAAAGAATAATGAAACTCTACATGATTATTGGGAGAGATTTAAGAAAATGTGCGCAAGCTGTCCGCAACATGGATTTTCTGATCAAGCCTTAATACAGTATTTTTATGAAGGTTTATTACCTATGGAAAGGCAAATGATAGATGCAGCAAGTGGTGGAGCAATCGATAATAAAACTCCCCAAGCCGCAAGGGAATTGATTTCCACGATGGCTGCAAATTCTCAACAATTCGGGTCTCGCCATGAACCTTCGAGAAATATTAATGAGGTAAGTGTTTCTTCTCTTGAAAATAAAATTAATGATTTAACATCTTTGGTTCAGAATTTAGTTGTAGGAAAAGGGCAGCAAGTTAAAGCTTGTGGAATTTGCGCCTATACTGGACATCCTACAGACATGTGTCCAACTTTGCAAGATGAAAGTCAAGAACAAGCCAATGCAATGGGAAATTTTTCAGGTCCTCAACGGAAATATGATCCGTATTCAAACACCTATAATCCGGGCTGGCGAGACCATCCAAATTTGAGCTACGGAACAAAGCCGTCAAATTTTCCAAAATTTCAGAATAGGCAGCCAGCACCTGATCATGGGTCTTCTAGTTCAGGTATGTCTCTTGAAGACATTGTTAAATCACTTGCTACTAACACTATGCAATTTCAGCAAGAGACACGAACTAGCATCCAAAATTTGGAGAACCAAGTTAGCCAATTAGCCACTTCATTGGGTAAGTTAGAGTCTCAAGGTAAGTTACCTTCTCAAACTATTTTGAATCCGAAACAGAATGCAAATGCAATTACTTTGAGGAGTGGCAAGGAGCTGGAAATTCCAGCAGCAAAAAATTATGTACGTGACTTGGTACCAGAGGAAGAAGTAGAGAAGGTCAAGCCAACCGATGGTGCGGAGTTGGAAAAATCTGAAATTCTGAAGATTCAGCCCCCTTTTCCTCAAAGATTTGCCAAGTCTAAGAGGGAAGAAGAAGAGAAAGAAATTCTTGACATATTCCGGAAAGTGGAAATCAATATTCCACTGCTCGATGCTATCAAGAAAATACCCAGGTACGCAAAGTTTCTTAAAGAGTTGTGCACTAATAAAAAGAAATTATCTGGGTATATTGATGTGGGAGAAAATGTTTCTGCTGTGCTTCAAAGAAAATTACCCCAAAAATGCAAAGATAAAGGTATGTTTGCCATACCTTGTCAAATTGGTAATTTCGGGATTGATAGGGCTATGTGTGATTTAGGAGCATCAATAAATGTAATGCCTTATTCTATTTTTTTGCAACTAAATGCTGGCCCTTTAAAAGAAACTGGGATACTTATTGTTCTTGCCGATAGATCTATAGTTTACCCCAAGGGAGTGTTGGAAGATGTGTTAGTTCAGGTGAATAACTTAATATTTCCAGCAGATTTTTATGTTATTGATATGGAGGATGATAAATCTTCTAATTCCTGTAATTTACTGCTTGGAAGACCCTTTCTTAGTACCGCTCGAACTAAGATAAATGTGTATGAGGGGACATTAACTATGGAATTTGATGGTGAGGTGATTAAATTTAATGTTTATGATACCATGAAATTTCCCAATGATGTTTCTTCTGTTTGTGGCATAGATGTTATTGAACCATTGACTGAAAAAGTGTTTCATTTGAATGAAGAAGATAAGCTTAAGGTTGTGCTTTGTAATGACTTAAATTCAGAGAGCCTTGGAAAGCTTGAAGAAAAGTTTGTGATTGAAGAAGAATTGCATGAAGTGGTGCTTGCATTAAAAGCACAAGACCCTAAGGTAAGTGATGGACCTATAATTAATTTACCTAAATGTCACCGTGCTCTTTTGCCTTCTGTTTTGCAGCCACCAAAATTGGAGCTTAAGCCGCTGCCCCAACAGTTGAAGTATGTGTTTTTGGGTGAAGAAGAAACCCTTCCAGTGATTATTTCCAATAAACTCAAAAAGGAGGAGGAGGAGAAGTTAATTCAGGTTCTTATGAAGTATAAGAATGCTATAGGGTGGACTATTGCTGACATTAAAGGCATAAGTCCATCCATATGCATGCATAAAATTTTGCTTGAAGAAGATAGCAGGCCAAGGAGAGAAGCACAGAGGCGTCTTAACCCACCTATGATGGAGGTTGTCAAGAAAGAAATCGTAAAGCTTTTGGATTCTGGTGTGATTTATCCAATTTCGGATAGCAAGTGGGTAAGCCCCGTTCATGTAGTACCTAAGAAAACGGGCATTACTGTGGTAGAAAATCCCGATGGTGAGTTAGTTCCTACTCGAGTTCAAAATGGATGGCGTGTTTGTGTAGATTACAGGAAACTAAATGCAGCAACGAGGAAAGACCACTTTCCGCTGCCATTTATTGACCAGATGCTTGAAAGGTTAGCGGGTAGAACTCATTATTGTTGTATAGATGGATATTCAGGATTTTATCAAATTCCAGTTGCACCCGAAGATCAAGAAAAGACAACGTTCACATGTCCATTTGGAACTTTTGCTTACCGACGAATGCCGTTTGGGCTTTGCAATGCCCCTGCAACGTTTCAACGGTGTATGGTAAGTATCTTTTCCGATTTTGTAGAGAACATTATAGAAGTTTTTATGGACGATTTTACTGTTTATGGAAATTCTTTTGATGAATGTTTAATAAATCTTGAAAAAGTTTTGGGAAGATGCTTAGAATGTAACCTTGTTCTTAATTATGAAAAATGTCATTTTATGGTTGATCAAGGGCTTATTTTGGGTCATGTTGTTTCTTCTAGGGGTATAGAGGTAGATAAGGCAAAAGTCGATGTTATAAAATCTTTACCTTACCCCGTAAGTGTACGGGAAGTTCGCTCTTTTCTTGGACATACAGGCTTTTATCGGCGATTTATCAAGGACTTCTCAAATATTGCTCAACCTTTATGTAAACTGTTGCAAAAGGATGTTGATTTTCAGTTTGATGAAGCCTGTAAGCAAGCATTTGACATATTGAAAGAGAAGTTGATCACAGCCCCTATTGTTCAAGCTCCAAACTGGAATTTTCCATTTGAGATAATGTGTGACGCTAGCAATCATGCTGTAGGGGCTGTTCTTGGGCAGAGAGTTGGCAAGGAACCTCATGTTATTTATTATGCCTCAAGAACGCTGGATAGTGCTCAAAGCAACTACTCCACAACGGAAAAAGAACTGTTAGCTATTGTATTTGCTTTAGAAAAATTCCGTTCTTATTTGCTTTGCACTAAGGTTATTGTGTTTTCTGATCATGCAGCTCTGCGGTATTTGTTGAAGAAGAAAGAAGCTAAACCTAGGCTAATAAGATGGATCTTGTTACTACAAGAATTTGATATAGAAATTAGAGATAAGAGGGGGTCTGAAAATTTGGTGGCAGACCATCTTAGCCGAGTACCTTTGACAGAGGAAACTCTACCTTTAAATGATGCATTTCCAGATGAGTATCTTTTCTCTTTAAGTGATAGTACTCCTTGGTTTGCTGACATTGTCAATTACTTAGTTACTAGATCATTGCCTGATGATTTAACTAAGCATGAAAAAAATAAAATTAAAAGTGATGCCAAATACTATGCCTGGGATGACCCTTATTTGTGGAAATATTGTTCAGATCAAATAATTAGAAGGTGTGTCACTAATGATGAGGTTGAGTCCATTCTTACATTTTGTCATTCTTATGCTTGTGGTGGTCATTTTGGACCTAAGAGAACAGCTCGTAAGGTTCTTGAATGTGGATTTTATTGGCCAACATTATTCCATGATTCATATATTTTTTGTAAAGCTTATGCTAATTGTCAAAGAACTGGAAATTTAGGACATAGAGATCAAATGCCCCTTAATCCTATTTTGATTTGTGAAATTTTTGATGTGTGGGGTATAGACTTCATGGGTCCTTTTCCTACTTCTTTTGGTTACACTTACATATTGCTTGCTGTTGATTATGTTTCTAAGTGGGTAGAAGCTAAGGCTTGTCGAAATGATAATGCTAAAACTGTTGTGGATTTTGTGAAGTCTAATATTTTTGCCAGGTTTGGAACTCCAAGAGCTATCATTAGCGATCGAGGGACACATTTTTGTAATAAGACAATGGAGGCTCTCTTCAAGAAATATGGGGTTACTCATCGAACTTCTACTGCCTACCATCCTCAGACAAGCGGGCAAGCAGAAGTGTCGAATAGGGAAATTAAGTCAATTCTAGAGAAAACAGTGAGTCCAAATCGAAAGGATTGGAGTTTGCGTTTAGATGATGCTCTGTGGGCGTATCGCACAGCCTATAAAACACCTATAGGAATGTCTCCTTACCGAATGGTTTTTGGGAAACCATGCCATTTACCGGTGGAATTAGAACATCGAGCTTATTGGGCTGTAAAGAAGTGCAATATGGACGTGGATGCTGTTGGAGAACATAGGAAGTTGCAATTACAGGAGCTGGAAGAGATTAGAAATGATGCTTATGAGAGTTCTCGGATTTACAAGGAGAAAACTAAGGCCGTTCATGATAATTCAATTTCAAGAAAGCAATTTTTAATTGGCCAGAAAGTTTTACTCTATCATTCAAGATTGAAATTGTTTCCAGGAAAGTTAAGGTCAAGATGGATTGGACCTTTTGTGGTTATCAATATTTTTCCTCATGGTGCAGTGGAAATTCAGAGTTTAGAGACTAATAAAATTTTTAAGGTTAATGGGCACCGATTGAAACCATTCTATGAGGGATTTCGAGCAGCAACAGAGGAAATATCATTGGAAATTCCTAAAGTTCAGGTTTGAAAGTAGGAAGTTTGAAAATAAAATAGTAGATGAATAAAAAAAAAATAATAGAGTTTTTTTTTTTAATTTTATTTATTTATTTATTTATTTTTAGTCATCTTCTTTAATAAGCTGATCCAATTTGATTGTTTTTGGATGCAGAAGCCGTGATTTTTCCTTGGGAGAGTTTAATGGAATATGAGATTTTAATAGGCCTTATAAGCGTCAAGTGTGGGCTTTTTCTTATTATATTATGTTCTCCTATTTTGTTTTTGACTCATATATACAGCACGTGAGTAAGGTGAGAACAAAAGAAAAGAAAAGGAAAAGTGAATTTAATTCAGCCGACATTCCCAGACTCTCTCCTCCACGCGACGCAGATGTTGTTCAGTCTCTGTTCAGATCGCCCAACGCCAGCAAAAATAGAGCCCAATCAGTAGCTTCGGAGCCATTCCCTCTTCTTCTAGTAGCAGTGTTCGAAGGTTTTGTACCCAATAGATGCGTCCCCTGTTTTGGTTTTAGATCTCAAGTCCAGCAGTTCAGGTAAGTTTTCTTGGACATAAATTTCAATTTCCGTTTTTATTTGCTTGGATTTGTGTTGGGTATTACATTGGGACAATGTAATTTAAGTGTGGGGGAGGAAATTTTGAGCTAGAAAAATCATTAATATGAAATAGGGTTCTAATTTTGCTGAAATTTGGGTTCAATTGCTAATTGTTTTGGTTAAATTTTGCTGGGTATTGTAATAATCAGCAGCAATTTTGTTGGGTCTTGTTAAAATGTGAGTAATTTGTTCTAATATTTGCTTGAATTATGATGATATTGATTTTGGGTAGCTGAAATTATGATGATTAGGGAATTTTATCTTAACTTAGAACAGCCCTTTGAATTCAATAGAAAAACCCTCTTAATTACTTAAGTAAAGTTAATTTGGTAGCTATTATCTCTTGTCCATTTAGAATAAATTATTGAATTTAGTTATTCTTTTTGACATAATATATGAGGCTTGAATGAATCATGGTTAAATTTCTGAATTGCTTGATCATAATTCACATCCATTGCTTTTCCAATTATTGTATAAACGGCTTGGGTATGGAGATGAGTATGTGTGTTAAGGTTACCGGAAAAAAAAAAAAAAAAAAAAAAAAAAAAAAAAAAAGAAGCAAGTAATTAAATTAAGACTTGAGCAGTCAAGGTACTCCGCTGTCCGAGTTTGGGCAAAGAGTAGTGTTAGTAGCCACTTGAGTTTGTGACTCCAAGTACCCGCAAGCGGGTTACCAATGATGACACACTCAGGCAATTGATAAATGTTCAAGCACAAAAAAAAAAAAAATAATAATAATAATAATAATAAAATAAAAAAATAAATAAATAAATAAAAGTTCAGCATTATTTGTTTTGTGTGTGATTGCAATGATTTTCTGTGACCAAGCTGTTTAACAAATAATTCTTTAAGCAATGGTTTAATTGATATGGAATTTAAATTGCATGTTTAAAATTACAAAGTTCAAGCCTAGTCTATTATGTTTGAAAGAATGTAAATTCAATTCTTTATTCTCCATAGATTTCAGATTTGAATATTCAAACTCAACTTTACTTTTGTAATTAAGGTTGCTTTTCTAAGGATGTTCTTATAAGAGTTGTGAAGAGTTGGGTGAATTTCCTTTTGTGCAGAGTGAGTTTTTCCTTGAGGACAAGCAAATATTAAGTGTGGGGGAATTTGATGGGTTTATTATTTGTGCCGAATAACCTATGAAAATGTAACTATTTTAGTCATATAATTTGGTATTTTTGATGGGTTTGTTGGTCTATGTGATTAAATAGATGCAGGTATTAGTTGACTCTATTTATTTGCCTTTTTGGGATAAAATCACTAAGTCAGAGGATGAGGAGCTGCTGGATTCTTTTTGGAAGATTTATTCAAAGGTTTTGAAGAATAAAGAGGATCATGGGATTTTATTTTGTTGGATTTGATTTGATTGTAAATATATTTTTTCAGTTTCCTTTGAAATATTCTTCTCTTCTCTTCTATAAAAGGGAGAGATGGGCTATTAGTAGGGATATCAGAGTTTTGAGTTGATAATTCTTTTCTTTAGTTTGTAAGCTTGGAAATGGCCATACGTGGCTGAATTCTTTCAATTCCAGCTTAAGGTTTAATCAAGTGCTAGTTCTACCGAAGTGTTGTGAGAATTGTTCTTCTTTTTACTCATTTAACTCTTCAATATTTGTTTATCTCTTGCAATTAATGGTTTAGATGGATATTGTTGTTCTATTTAATTAAGTAAATGGCCAGTTATTTGATTAATCTAGAGTGACAGGTGCTAGTTAATACAATCAAATCCGTAATTGTTTGATTGAGTTAACAATTTGTAGCAATTAATATAGCTTGTTTAGAGCCAGATTTTCAAGTTATATTAAAGGGATAAACAGTCTTCTTGAATAGACTACACATATTGTTTATTAGATTGAATTGGGTCTTTCTTATTCTTAATGCTACCAATATATTTTAATTTTAGGCGCGTGTCAAAATTAGTATTTGGTAAGGGATTAATCAAAGCGCGTTGTCTTGCTTATTCTGTTACTACGGAAAGACTAGGTTGTTTAAAGCATTTTTGGTAACCATAACCAATTTATTGATTATGTTAATGAGTCAATTTGAATTCAGTGATCAACACGAAGAACTAGTACAAGATTGACCTTGGCTGGAAATATTTCTCCAATTGAATTTCCCATTTTTAAATTACTATTTTTTCTAGATTCAATAATTTTTCCAATCCACCCATTCATAATTCATTTTTATTTTCTGGTTTTAAAAATAATATTTTTAATCTCTAGTCTCTGTGGATTTCGACCTTACTCACCATTTTCTTCAAGTTCTTTAAATTGGTAGTGAGATTATTAATTTTGGCGGATTCGACACCGGCCAATACGAGACATAGTTCAAAGGGGAGATGTGGTAGTGACAAAGATTGCATCGGAAAACAACCTGGCAGATCCTTTTACAAAAAGCTTACCAGCAAAGACTTTTGACAGTCATGTAGAAGGAATGGGAGTTAAAATTATAGATGCATGGTTATAAGTCTAAGTGGGAGATTGATAGAGATATACTATTAACCATGCATATGTAATAGTATAGCTATGAATGATTTTCTATTGACAATTATTTCTTTGTATTTAATTGAAAATTTGCATTAAATAAATGTTATTAGCATATGAACAATAATTGTGATTAGTACATTTTGTATGTATTTGATTGGACCAAGTAGAGAATGGATGTTTAGTACTGACTGTTAAACATATTCTCTAGGACATTAGAAATAATGTTTATTGTTCTTAATCTTGATTTATTTTAATATGAGCAAACATTGATTGTCTTGTGCTTTGATTCATTAAAGGGTGAGTTTCATTATTGGAATAATATTCTCGGTGAATTGGGCAAAGATATTTTGTGTTTGTGAAATATTAATTAATGATAGAATCCATGTCTCGGTTTAGAGATTGATGATGCACTTTAAGTAAGCTTATAAGGTTTCATAGTGTAAACCCTGCAGGTGGATATTGAATCCGACACATGAAATAAGTTGAGCGACAATCTTAAAGTTATATTGTGATTTAAATAAATTGTCAGTAAGTTATTTAAATGACAGCATCTGTAATCTTAACATGGGGAACATTATTTTATTATGTTGTGGAATAGTAAAATAAATAAGGAGTTCAGTCATGAGTTTTTAGTGGAATAATTCATGATTAATTATAATAAGAATATGTTGGTCTACATAGGTTCTTATTATAATTAATAGCCTGATTTATTTTATTCCTGCGGTCCCTGTAGTGCCCTAATTATTTGGAAAGTTAAGGGTGTATTAAATAATAGATAAATTATTTAGTTTTAAAATAATTGATTTTATTTTAATTAAATAATTTTTATTTAATTTATTTTATATTAAAAAATATCTTCCTATCGAAGAGAGGTTTTTTAATATAAGATTGGAAAACCCTAAGAAAAAAAGATACGCACGTTATTCTATTCTCTGCCACTCAGAGAGTTCCAAAAGAGAGATAGTTAGGGATTACTGCAGAAGATCGTGGGTGACTCCAAGATCTCTGGAAAGAAGACCGGTGAGCGATTCTGCGCTTCAAGAGGTCAGTTTATTGATTTGTTCGATAATGTTTTTAGTTTGCCTCATATGGTTTCGATAAGGGTTGTTTCCGCTTTATACCCGCTCCCATCAATTTGATGGGAAAGATTTGGCTTTTTTTTTTTTTGTTTATTCAACGCTTAATGCTCTGGTTCAGCTTGTTTAAGAGAGAAGAAGACAATAAGCAGATGGAGAGTGACTACACGCTTGATTTAAGCAAATGGAGTTCAATATGACACCGTCTCTTACACGTAGGATAAAAACATTACTGTTTACGCTCTGTGCAGTAAATTCATCCACGTTCCACTGATCTAGCGTGTTAAGGGGTAAAAAAATTACAAAAAAATGAATTAAGGTTTAAAATCGGTCCCTCGCAAAGTTATATAAGGAGCATAAATAGCAATTAAAATAATTCAAAGGGGAAATTATGCATTTCGCCAATTATTAATTGAATTTGACTAATAATTCTTATAACCTACATTCTTAACAAAAATAATTAAAATATTTATGACTGATATCATGCATTATAAGCATTACCATCGTCACATTAATTTTTCCTTTCATAATATGTGCACATGGTTAATTGAAAGTTTTTACAAATAAGTTTAGATGATAATTAGTAATTGCTAATGCAATAGAATTAACAGGTTTTGACCTTTTCAAGCTGATTATAGATGTATTGGAAAGCCTATTTACTTGGGTAGATTCCTTAAAGTGCTAAATTTTTTCTAATATTTTTAATTTTAGTAAATTTTTTTTTTGCTGATAAAAAAAAAAAAAGGATTTGGTTTTTTATCTCCTATAAGAGTTACATGGACTTAATTCTCTTTGTTAACTTAATACTTATGCAGAATTTGCAGCGTACAGTTAAAGAATAGCGCAAAGCAATAAAAAAACTATTAAATTAAATTAAAAAAGTCACGATTTCGTAATCAAATTTTAAAACGAAAATAGACTATCTTAGTTAATTAGCACGTAAATATTAAGACAAAAAAGGAAGACCAAAGAGAGCGTACGAAATACGAAACTCTCTGGAAAATTGACAATAATTACATGTCAAAATAATGTAGCCAGAGAATGAGAAATTCAAACAATATACCGCTTCCATTTTATATTCTAGTAAGGAAAGTTTCTGCGCCATCCTTGAAATTCAACGAACAAAATCGATTTGGATGGAAAACGTTCTTTCATTATCCACCTGTAATAACTAAAATGTCAAATCCTCCTTGTCTATAAATAGCCATGCACTCCATGCAAGATTTTATCATCTCTTACGAAGCAAATACTACTAAGTTGTATACACAAGACTTCTCATTATCACTTTTTTTTTTTAAAAGCTTCTCATTATCACTTTTAAGCACAATGAAAATGGCTAATTTGCTTATAGCTCTTGCTGTTTTGGCTATGGCTTCCTCATTTTCCATTGCTTACGATGCTAGTCCTCTCCAGGACTTCTGTGTCGCAACTGATGGTTCCGATTCGGGTGGTATGTATATTTTGTTTATGCATGTCTTTTATTTAATTTCTTTTTTTCTAGGGTTTCATTTTCAGATTTAGATTGTCTCTCAACAGTCAACAGGTTCATTATTGGGGTATTATGTTATGATAAGTTACATGATAATAGTTAATTTAATAAACAAGTACATTATTCTTTTATGCATGCAGTATTCGTCAATGGAAAATTCTGCAAGGATCCAGAACACGTAACAGCAGATGACTTTTCCTATTCTGGATTAAACATTGCTAGAGAAACCTCACAACAGCTCGGAGTCCGCACAAATCTCTTAACTGTAGAACAGATCCCTGGCCTTAACACCAATGCTCTATCCATTGTTCGGATTGACTTCTCACCTCGCGGTGTAAACCCTCCTCACCACCATCCTCGAGCTGCAGAGATCATCACCGTCATAGAAGGAACTCTATATGCAGGTTTTATCACTTCGAATCCCGATCACCGCCTTTTCGCCAAGGTTTTGAAGCCAGGAGATGTTTTTGTATTCCCATTTGGGCTCATTCACTTCCAAATGAATATTGGAAAAACTCCTGCAGTTGCTATAGCCGCCTTGAATAGTCAGAATCCAGGAGTGGTGACCTCAGCAAATACAATATTTGGTGCAGTTCCATCAGTTAATCTTGATCTTCTGGCAAGAGGATTCCATTTGGACAAGAACACAGTGGGTAATCTTACAAAGCAGGAATGGGTTAATCCATCTGACCTCAATGCCTATTATTGATATTGATATTGATATTGTGTCAGGAAATATAGTATATTTATATTTTCATTTAGATTGTTTGATTTCTATAAGATGTAAATAAGAAGAGCATGTAAATTTATACATTTACATATCATTCTTCATGTTATTGTATTCATTCATTCAATAAGGGTGAGGATGCTTAATTAAGTGCCTCCTTCACTTAAAGTTGTTTATAATTATTAGTAATAATGTATTCTTGAAATTTGTTTCAATTATAGCATTTCTATACATCTCTTTCTTTAATACTTCGTTTTTTTCAAAATAAATATTTTTTTATTCTAAAATAAATGCCATTTTTATAATTTTAAGACTCCATTAATTTTTTTTCTAATGTATCCTTATTTATTTATTAATATTCTACCATAATATAATTGTCTCTCAATTACTCCCTTAATTTAATTGGGGCAAAATAGATATTTTACAAATTAATTTTTGTAAAATTAGACTGTGAATTGCATTCCTTAATCAATCCATATGCCGAATTAAAAACTGACATTTATTTTAAAACGGAAGGACTATCATGTTGATTGAGCAATTACTTAATTGCTTATAATATCAAATTCCAACTAATCACAATGGCCGATCAAATTCTTAATTGTTTATATTACCATTTTATATAAGCAATACAAATAATATTTTAGCTTGGTCAGGACACTAAAAATTTATTGCAAAACAAAACTTCAAGCTCTTTAAACAAATAGAAATCATATAAGCAATGCATATATATTTGATTTGATTAACTAAATTAAAGGGTTATATATATATGTATAAGAAAATAAAGAAAAACATATTGCTCAACGAATTTCCCACAACTAATTCATACCAATCTATCATCCACATAAGTATAACACGTAAGTAAATGGTATGTATAATACATTTGAATACCAAATATTAAATGAATGAAACTACTCTCGATAACTAATTAATTCTATAAATTTACTCAACTGAATTCTTTTAATTTATAAAACTAAAGCTATTTAACATTTCATTTACCAAAATTTCTTCACTAACTACTTCAATTTGTAAAGAGCTTTGTATAGCTGTTAGAATTCCTTTATTCTTGGCAACAATTACATTGTATAGCTGTTATATTCCATGCCAGATGTACATGTTATACTGTCATAGTTATTTTCATCATTACGTCATAATTGTATATTTATGTGCACGTGTTATACTGTCATATTTATTTTCATAATGACGTCATAGCTGTATATTTATGTGCACATGCAGCTATATTTATGTGCACATGTTATACTGTCATTGTTATTTTCATAATTACGTCATAACTGTATATTTATGTGCACATGTTATACTGTCATAACTGTATATTTATGTTTTTCATAATTATGTCATAGCTGTATATACTCATAGCTGTATATTTATATGGCTTTCATGCCTGAGTAATAACATAATTTTTAGCTTCCTCTTCACAATTTGCAAATTGTATAATTTGAACGCTTATCAGATAATTGACTAATAACTTGTGTTAACCTTCCAAAAAAAAAAAAAAAAAAATTGTGTTAGAAATGCTTCGGTAAAAAAATTTATTTGTTAAATATTTACTAAATAATTAAAAAAATAAAATTTATTTAACAAGTATATAATTTTATAAAATTAAAAAATTAAAATAATCAAACTAAAAATAATTAATAATTTTCATGTGTCGCTCTTCGTCCCTAATAATAGTTCTACTTTCCTATCAAAAATGTTTTAATCCTCCCGAATTGTAGGGTAAAGATTTGGGGAGTGTAAAATATTTTTTTAGGTTGTTCAATGTTTGGGTTACTCCGAAAAATCAGTTAACACAAAATGTTTTTATAGTTAAAAAAAATTAAGTCATTTTAAGGATAATAACTTTATAAGAAAGAACAATGTGCTCCAAACATTGATAAGTGTATTTTTAGAGTAATTTTAATATAGTTTTTATTAGGAATTTTCAGTAATTTTAATTACTTTTATTAGTTTTTATTTAGTTTGATTCATATTTTTGTTCAAAGCTTCCTTGAAAATAATTTGCTTGATCTTAAGGAAATTTATAGGATTTTAGCACAAAAAATAGCAAAATAAGGCAAAACACTCAGGCTCCAACACGCCCTGTCCGTGCACATCAGCACGCCCGTGTTGGATTCAAGGAAAATCAAGTGGAGACTCAGAACCTAGCACGCCCCAGCCGTGCTATCTGGCACACCTGCGCCGAAAGAGGACATCAATCCAAAGGCGTGCTTGCCTGAGCACGACCCATGCTACATTCTATCTTGGAGACTCAGAGCCTAGCACGCCCTAGCCGTGCTATATGGCACGCCCGTGCCACAGATTCTTTTCTAGATGTGCCCCTGAGCACGGCCCGTGCTGAACCATCCTTAGAATCAAGCTCCGACACACCCAGCCCGTGCCTCACAGCACGACCGTGCTAAAAATCAGTATTGTTTTGAGTCGAAACGCCAGCCAATCTCTACTACTTGCATGGGCCATCTGAGATATTTTCCTGACGTATAAATCAAGTTCTAATCCTATTTAGGCACATGAGAGAGTCCTAATTGAGAAGAAATACAAAGCCTAAACAATTTTCTATTTTCAAAAAATTTCTTAGTTAATGAAGACTCTATTTTCTAAACGAAGCTAGATTTTCTCCCAAGAGGCTATGTAAAGAGGGAACATATTCATTATAGAGATATCTAGCTCTACAATCTTTGTTCTATTATTTTCTCTCTCTCTAAAACTTCAAGCATTCAAGATTTGTGTCAAAATTCAAAGAAGCCGTCCACATTATTTGTTGACTACTTTTTATCTCTAAACTCTTAATCTTGTTTTTGCTTTTTATTATTCACATTGATTATGGAATTATTTTCAAGTTCAATTGAGTTTTATTTAATTACTATGTTGAACTAAACTCTCATGCTAGAGATTTGATGTAGCTTAATTTCTCTTCTAATTTATAATATTAGATTTATTTTTCTTTGTTCAATGTATATTTATTATTGAACTTAATGCTTCCAGGCAGAGTTTCTCTATTGAATTGATTTATTTCATTAATCACCATTGGGAGAAGAGTTTGTAATATGAAAAAGGTAATAAATTACTTGAGATTAATAACTTGATGCGGAAGCTATATGGTTTAACTCATGGGAGTTTTCATAAGTTAATGACGTTAGGTTATGAATTCACAAAATAAACCGTAAAATTTAATGATTTAATTCATATTTGATTGCACTATTAGAAGATAGGTAATTAGACCGGATTAAAATAGCTAACTATCAGGAGAGCTTGTTAGTGATTTTAAGGTAGTTTCTCCTACTTGAACAATTAAAATTGATTAACGAACTAATAAAATAAATTGGATAGAATTAAGTAAAGTCAAAATCCCTAATAATTTTTAATCCTTGACTCTTTTAATCAAAAATTGCTTTACTTGATTCCTTCTTATTCTCTTTTATTTATCGAAGTTAGTTCTTAAATATAATTCTCCTTATTGCCGTTTAAATAATAATAGGTTAACATAATTTTGGTACTTAGTATATAATCCCCGTAGAAACGATACTCTTCTTATTCTATATTACTTGTTGCGATTTCGTACACTTGCAAAAATCAACTATCACCTATAAATAACATTTTTAATTCATTAATCTCAAGTGGATGTCCTGTCTTTATGTTCTAGTATATGGATTAATTCTGAATTTAGTAGTGCTATTTAAGGATTGTAATGCCACTTTAGCTAACAGGTCTGATATTACTCTTAGGTGGATTCAGAGGCAAGTTAATACGATTACTCACTATTTGAATCGAGCATCATATAGTTGTACTACCTTCCAAGTTGGGAACTCTATTCTCAATGCTCTTTTCACTTTTAATCTTTCTATCTATGAAGTTTGGATGTTTCTTTTTAAAAAGAAAATAAAATTTTAAAGTTTAAAATTTCTATAATTATAAATATTTTTATGTGTTTTAAGTTAAAATTTTTAATTTTTTAATTAATTTTTAATATCACAACTAAATAACGGAAAATTAGTTATTTGAAAATATTTTTTCAACCAAAACATTTTCCTTGAAAAATATTTTTTAAAATAATGTATTTTTCGAAAATAAACCTTCTTAATAACACCTAAACTTTGGCAATGATATTTTATAATCTCTATGGTTCGAATTTTAGTAACGTTGTATATATTTCTGTATTATCAACAATAACTTTTATGGAATCTGTCTTTTATATATTAAATGTTGTTTGATATGTGGTTAGTATAATTTTTGGAACAGTGATTTTTACGTTTTTACTTATTAAGGGACTCAGTCAATAAGTGTTTAATGAAATTTAATTTTACTAGTTGAACTGTTCAATTGAGGCATTTTGTAAATTAAAATATTTATTACGTGCAATTTTATAAATTAAAGTATTTAATGAGTCAAAATAAAATTTGAGTGCCATATATTAGAATTTCTTGTAAAGTTTAGATACTAATTTCTGCATTTGGCCATTCCTCATAGGTTAGGTAATGTTGTTAGCTTTGACTATTAGTTACTTTCAACTGGAAATCGAAGAATGTTGGATAGAGCTGGCGTAATTTGGGAAAATCAATTGAACAAACTGAATCAAATCGATTTGATTCACTTCAGTTTTTAATTTATTCAGTTTATTTTTAATTTTAATGGGAAAAATCTAAATTTTTTGTCAATTCAATTTTTATAAAGCCTCAAAATAAGTTTAAAAATAGCAAAATAGCTAAAACTAATCGAATTGATTTGATTTAATTACTATTTAGGTTGGTGTTTTAAAAATTTTTGATTTATATATAGCAAATAGATTTCACCTAAGGATTTTTCTCTTCCTCCTTTCTCTCTAGTCTATCTAACTTTAGTTTTCGTTTAGAGTTGGGGCTGTTAATCAGCGGTAGCCTACTACTTTCATTTTTTTTCTTCGTACTCCTGATCTTTTGTTAGTTATTAATAAATTCAGATCTATTTTGTTCTAACATATATGTTTTTCTCTTTGTTTATTATTATTGTTGCTTTATCTCCATATTTAGAGTTCTTTTGTCTATTCTTCTTGTGAAGGTTTGTTACAAAGGTTCTGTTCAGCTACAACTTTTTAAATAGCCAATCAAGACGCTAAATGTTGTTTGGTATCATAACTTTTGGACTAGTTTTTCGATGTTATGGCACCATTTTATGAAAAGTTGATTCATATAACGTTGAGCTTTTAACATTTTATGAAAAACTAATTAAACAGCTAACAGCTAAACGCAACTAAAATAGCTAATTTTGCTTATTACATCTCTAATTTCATGGAGTAGATATACATGAATTTAATTAAATCCAATTGATACCTAACTATTAATTTCAGGTGAACCAACAACATCAAAGAACGTTAGTTATACGTAAATCTCACGTGTGAGGCCAAAATTAACAAAGTTAATAATTTAAAACTTGACTTAATTAAACTAATTAATTAATTAAACGGATGTATAAATATAATACTAGTAATAAAACAAAGTTAAAATTTTTGGAGTTCAATAATTGAAGTATGGTGGGACTGCGACTGCTTCTCTCGTGGATAGAATTAAAAATATATTTATTTTTAATGAAACTAATCATGTTTTAATTTAAACTTTATTAACTATTTTTTTCACTCCTCCCGTGATAAAACTCACCTAAGCATGACCACAATTTATTTTAAACCAAAATCGAATCAATTCAAACCAAAATCAGATAGAGGTCATTGATTGCCAGTTTTAAACCATACACTTATAGTTCGATTTTAGGTTTTTTAATTTTTCTAATCGAATTGATATAATTATTTTAAAATTGGCAGTTCCGACTTGAAGCCACTTTGAAAAAATTCTTTTCAAAGAAATACCTACTTTGTTTTATTATAATTTTAAAAATAAATTTTTAGACTTATTTAATTGGTTTCGTTTTTTCAGTAGTACTATTATTTGTTTATTTTATTATTATTATTATTATTATTTCTTCGAACTAAAAATCAAAAAAAAAATTGAAAAAAATTATCTATTTTTTACTGAAAACTGAAATAGAATGGCCAAAACCGTCTTACAAGCCGTCTAAAAGCGATCCGGTTCTAATTTTATCCTTCTTATAACCAAAATCAATGGTTTTAAAATCGAAAAAAGTAGTCATACCAAACTCCAATTCGTCATTACTTTCGCAAATCAAAGCTCTAACTTCATAAATTTATAAATAATTTTTAAATGAAAAATTGAATTAAAACTAATTTATAAATTTGATTTAGTTTAATTTTAAAATTCAAATATTTGTCTCAATTCAATTTAATTTTTGTACGAAAAGTTTTAAAAATTGAATCGGATGGAATCCAAATTGAAATGTTTTATTATTTTTAACAATATTTTCAGTTATTCTCATTCTCTTTTATAAGGAAATAATTTCTAAGTAAAGTCGCTAAACCAAGAAACTGAACCAAATTGGTTCTATTTGATTTGGTTCCTCTTGAAATTAGTTTATTTTTTTAATGTAAAAAAAAAAAAAAAAAAAAAAAAAAAAAGCTTTCGACTTGTGTCAATTTGATTCTAATTTTAATCGACGCAACCCTCTTTTCATGAATTTATTTTTCACTTTAGATATTTTGTTTAAAGTTTTTGATTTGTTTGTTGAATTTTTTTTCTTTAGGTCTTTCATTTGTTTCTTGATTTTTTTTTTTTAATTTTTTGAGTCTTTGATTTTGTAGCTTTGATTTGTAGAGAGAAAACTAAAATTGTTGGAATTTTTTAAGGGTATATTCCATTTTTGTTTCTTTTTTCTTTTTTTTTTGAATAGATCGTGTGAAATGGAGTATATAGAACTTCAACTTATTCAATTAAATAATAATAAAATAAATTTATTTCTCTAAATTGAACAATTAAGCTATTTATCTGAATTTGTAAATCAAAAATTTTGTCCAAACGAAAAATTCTTGTTCAAAGTTGAATTCAATATGTTATATAACTTTTTAGATAAAAAGATAAAATTGTCCCATATAATTCTAAAATAACATCATATACCATTTAGTAATCATCAATTAATCAACTCTTGATACCATTTCTTAATTCTTTTGTACTATATACTCAACGACAGTAGGAGGGGTTAGCAATGGCCCCTATCTCCCCCTAACCAAAATTGTTTAAAAAAAAAATACCCATAAGATATTGATTTTTTTTTTTTATTTTACCTTTTAAACAATACATAAATGTTTTCAATTTAACCTAAAAAATATTTTAACCCCTAACTTTAATTTCTGGCTTATATACTTTTAATTCGAAATATGTATTCAAAATCTAGCATAATAACCATTCACCCATGTTTTTGTCCGCTTGAAAGGCTTCGTTTCTTTATTGCTCTGTGAGAGAGAGATTGTGGAAGTGGTGGTGATGATGATGAGGTTTACATGAAAGAAAGTATGTAAAATAATTTTGTCTGTGATAAAGAAGAGAGAGAGGAAAATTTTTAAAAAACATAAAAAAATCTTTTAATTAAATTAATTATAAAATAGCATTATTTTTACTAATAGAATACAATTATAACTTTTAAAAAATTATTACTCTATTTTTTTTTCTCTTGATCAATGGTTAAAAAAAATTTTTTTTTTTCTCATATATTAGAGATCGCAGAATCTTTTCGAAAAAAGCACAGAATAAAAGGAAAGAAATTGTGTTTTTTTGCACTATATCTAAATTAGGGATAGCACGTGGGAAATGCTTCCACAGTGCAATAGTAGTTGCCCACTAAGTGACTAAACAATGCACTAGTCACGGTCATGGTAGATAGGTCGCATAGTTTCCTTTTCAATAAGTAGATTTTTACTGTCCTTGGCTTTGTGTGAACCTAAAATCCTGCCAAGAGAAGAGAGGAGGGCCAACCTTGGAAAGACAGCTTTCAAAAAATAAATTTAGCCAGTGATGCCTAGAAAGAGAATTGATGCGGAAAAATCCTGTCTTTATTGAAATTGAACAAAAAGAAAATATCTCAATAACTTTTTAAATTTGTGTCTTTTATAGAATCACTCACCGATCAATGTGGCTATTGAAGTTTTTAAAAATTCTGTTCATCACATTGCGAGTGTGATATGTGACATTTGTTATCTTAAAATGGATTAAACTTTATTAATAAGCACTTGAATTAGCTTAATGTATTACATCTCGAGATGAATTTTATTTATAAGTCCAAGAATTTGAAATTTAAAATTATTACTATTGAGAGAACTTTACTTGAATATATTTAAAAGTTATATATTTACGTATAAGAAAAAAAGATTAATCTTTTCTCATTTATTAAAAGTGCTAATAAGCTGAAATAGTATTATAAGCTACACAACAAAGGTAATCAAGGGGGCCTAATTTTGATTTTCTTTTTAAATTTACCTCATAAAATATAGAAAATTTTACCTTTTGTTATAACAGAGTGATTTTTTTAAATATCGCTTCCTCTAAATTTTGGAAAAAAAACTTTTGCCCCTTCTAATTATTTTTTCTGGTTCCACTACAGGGGTAGCTTTCCTCGTAGCTCACTAAATTGATAAAAACTTTTGTAGTCGAAAGAACTTGAACTCGAGACACTTGGTTGGCAAAAAAAAATTAACCTTTCGAAAGAGAAATTTATTGTAACTTCCATGAAAAAGTTTCAGGTTTCATTTGGCAATCTGTGCAAGAAGCATAAAACATTGACAAACAGATTTGCTTTATAGAATTTTCTTTTGTATTTGGTAATAAATAAGTTTGAAACTCTAAAAGAAGAAAATATATGTATAAAAATCAAATCAATATTGATCTATAAAAGGAGAGAGTAATTAAATTTATTCATTTTCATTTTTATTAAATACTGTGGGCACGTGTAGAGTTCTCCTTATGCACGCTTATCGCCACAATTTTTGTGAGTAATAAATCCTTCCACATGCTACCGCCTGTTCCCTTAAAAGGAATTAGATAAACCCACCATCTGATACCCTCTTCTATAAATTAGTACCCAACCATTGAAACCTCATCCATTCATTGCTTATCAAACCCTACTCGATATCTAAACATTCCAAAAAATAATGAGAATTGCTAATTTTCTTGTACCTCTTTCTATCTTGGCTTTGGCTTTCTCAGTCTCCGTTGCTTATGATCCTAGCCCTCTACAAGACTTCTGTGTGGCAACCGATGATACTTCCTCTGGAGGTATTCATATATACGTGCTTGTTATTATTACTACTACTACTACTTTTTATTACTATTAGTATTCCTATTACTCACTCTGTTCCGTTAAGTATATCACAAGTTTAACCACATAACTACTTTTTCTTTTCTAATTAGTACTACTTCCTTTCCACAATACTTGTTACGTTTGAGAAAATAGTTGGTTCCAAAATACTTGTTATATTTGTGATTTCAAGGAGTGGTAAATCTTTTTTTTTTTCTATGTTTAACCTTTGTATATGAAACAAAATCTTTGTTTATAGAGTATGATACCAAGAATCAAATGTCAGTGAATAACGTACCAACCAAATGAATTCTTGGATTGGAAAGGCAGTTAAAGTGAACTTTTAAAGTTTGAACATTAACCTTAAACTTGAGTTATTGTTCCTAGGGTTATCACTAATCCATATTAATTAACCTGTCTAGAATTTGAATTTTAACATCAGATTCATCGGATATCACTTTGTATAACGATGAAAATCCTAATATATATTTTAAAGATTTTGATAACGAAAAGATAATAGAATGTCACATGGGATTAAAATTCTCAATGAGGTAATTTGAAGACATTAAGATAGGTAAACTTGGTATAATCTCGCATGGGATTAAAATTCTACACTCATATCCTCATGTTATTTTATTTTTTGTTTTTCATAAATTTGCTTGAATTGGGAGCTTATAATCCTGGCTAGATACCACTCCAATACCGTTAAAATATATTTATGTTATTTTTTGAATATTAATCTATTCAAGTTTAAAATTACCAGCTCCACCATCAATTAAATTAACTATATGAATAATAGATAATCACTTCAATTTTATCTTTGGTGCAGCATTCGTAAATGGAAAATTCTGCAAGGATCCAGAGCATGTAACAGCAGACGATTTTTACCATACTGGACTTAATATTGCTAGGCCGACATCAGACCAACTTGGAGTCCGTACAAATCTTTTAACTGTAGAAGAAATACCAGGACTCAATACATTAGCACTATCCATTGTTCGAATTGACTTCGAAGCAGGCGGAGTCAACCCGCCACACCATCACCCTCGAGCATCTGAAATCATAACAGTATTGGAAGGAACTCTTTATGCTGGTTTCATTACAGGAAATCCTGATCATAAGGCTTTTGTCAAAATTTTAAAAGCGGGAGATGTTTTTGTATTTCCATTTGGATTAATTCACTTCCAGTTCAATATTGGTAAAAGCCCTGCAGTTGCTATAGCAGCATTAAACAGTCAAAATCCAGGAGTGGTTACTTCAGCAAATACCATTTTTGGAGCTGTTCCTTCTCTTAATCTTCAACTTTTGGCCAGAGCTTTCCATCTTGATAAAAATATAGTGGCTAATCTTACAAAACAAGAATGGGTCAATCCATCTGACCTTAATTCTTATTCTAGCTATTATTGATATATATTTAGAGTTGTGACAGAGATAAAAATGAGGATTGATGTTACCAACTCTTTCTCGTCTGCATTGTAATAACAAAGAAAGAATATCTATCTATCTATCTATCTATCTATCTATATATATATGTGTGTGTGTGTGTGTGTGTCTGTGTCTGTGTGTGTGTATAAGCAAAGCAGTTTGCATTATATGAAAGTCAAGTGTAAGCATCTGAAATTGCCAAGTATGAGAATGACAATAATTATTTAGTACGATTGTAAGAAGATACGATGTAATGGCAGCAATTGTAAGAAGGTAAGTTGTTTTATATTTTTAGATAATGTCTTTATCATGATAATATCTATTAGTTACATCCCATCAAGATAGTGCATTAAATTAAATTAAAAAATAATTAAAATACAAATAATCCAAGCCATAAAATAAGAAATACTTAATTGCTACTAGGAGCTAAATTGCACAGACACAGGACACGAGATACGAAACGTACGGAATATATGATAATAAATAAACAATCATTTATAATAAATAAAAAGCATAAAATAAAAATGCTTAATTTTTATTTTAATATAATTAGTTTAAATTAAAATTAAAATGCATATAACCCAAACTATAAAATAAAAAACTATTTACTTTCTTATTTTAATGATTATCTTGATGTATGGGGTAGTCTTATATATCAGAAGCTATGTTACATAGATACGGGACACGAGATATAAGAACCTACGGATATGATAATCAATAAACAATCATTTGTAATAAATAAAAAATAAAAAACTTAATTTCTTATTTCAATATAATTAGTTAAATTCTCAAAATTATTATCACTATTGAAAAAGCTATATCTATCTATATAATATATAAAAGCAGGGTAATTTGCTTTATATAGAAGCTAAGTGTAAGTAGAACAATTTGTCACTTAGCGTTATTTTGGTTTATAGAATGATAGATGTTAAAATATACACAATTTAGCACAATTGTAAAAATTGTAAAAAGATCCGTTGTTTTATATTTTCAGATAATTCCTCTATCAAGATTATATCTATAAAAAAAATTATCTCTAGCATCTAATTTAATATATTAACATAAATTTATTTCTTCTTATAAAACAATTAATAAGAAATCCCCATGCTTAAAAAGAGTGTGAATAAACAATATATTACTATTAAAAAAATAATATATAAGCAATTTAAAAATATATATAAACTGAAACGTATGGGATACGATAATTTTAAAAAAAAGTAGGGCATCCACCCGTTTAGGATACGTTACACTAAATAAGTAATACATTAATATTTCAAATAAATAAACAACAATTTATAATAAATTATAAACATAAAATAAAATAAAAACTTAATTTCTTATTTCAATGACACAAAAAATATTTAAAAATACTTCATTTTTTATTAGTAATAAAAAATATTGGTTGATTAGCTTGGTGTATAGAGTAGTCTCATATACCAGGAGCTGAGTTGCACGGAAATGGGACACGAGATATGGAATATATGGGATACGATAGTTTTTAAAAAAAGTAGGACATTCATTTGCTTAAAACACATTACACTAAATAAGTAATATATTAATATTTAAAATAAATAAACAATCATTTATAATAAACATAAAATAAAAAACACTATGTTTCTTATTTCAATGACACAAAAACAAATTAAAAAAAAAAACACGTTTTTTTATTGGTAATAAAAAAATCTTAGTTGATTAGCTTGGTGTATGGAGTAGTCTTATTTACACAAACATAGGACATAAGATACAAGAATATACAAAATATGATAATTGTGAAAAAAGGCAGAACATTCACACAGTACACTAAATAAGTAATATATTAATATTTCAAATAAATAAATAATCATTTATAATAAATTATAAACACAAAATAAAAAAAAACTTAATTTCTTATTTCAATGACACAAAAACAAATTAAAAAAATTTTAATTTTTTCTCGGTAATTAAAAACCCTTGGTTGGTTAGCTTGGTGAAACCACCCGGCCGGAATTTTATTTTCAAAAATTTTTCATTTAAAATTTTAATTAGTAATTCTAAACCAATGACATTGTAGGATACTATTTATTTAAAATTAAATAAATTTAATATCCTATGAATTTATTTAGCAAATTAAATGCAAATATATTTTTATAGTTAACCAAACCTGCAACTAAATGAAAACTAGTAGAGAACCAAATGAAAAATTGACAAACCATGTAAAACCCATGAAAGAAATGAAAATCACACAAAAACCATGATTTGGACTGAACCCAACCCGAATCAAACCAAACCAAAAAAATCAAAAACTAAACAATTCTAGAAACATCCCCCTATCCCATTTGGAGCGCCAACCTCACCCTCTCCCTCCTCTCTCGTTTTTCCAATCACCTGAGACCAGCGCAGCAAAGGAGAGCTGTGCTATTCCGATCGGCACAGCCTCCTGTAGCTCCTCTCTTCGATTCTCCGGCAAGATCAACCAAAGACCGGTCGATTAGACCCTCCTCTTGACGCTAATAGCTTTGTCGGCCACAGTCCTCGTCAGTTCTATCCAAGTTCGCACCAACAGTATCGGTTTTGAGCATTCGAGCTATTTTCGTTCATTTTAACCAAAAATATTCAATTTTCCACACATTCTATAGCTAGGTAAATTGATTTTTGACCCTTTTTCAGTATATTTTCATGAATTCTTTGATTATAGTTTAAGAATGAGTGTAGCATGATTATGACTGCAATTTGATGGGAGCGGGTATAAAGCGGAAACAACCCTCTTCGAAACCATATGAGGCAAACTAAAAACATTATCGAACAAATCAATAAACTAACCTCTTGAAGCGCATAATCGCTCATCGGTCTTCTTTCCAGAGATCTTGGAGTCACCCACGATCTTCTGCAGTAATCCCTAACTATCTCTCTTTTGGAACTCTCTGAGTGGCAGAGAATAGAATAACGTGCGTCTCTCTATTCTTAGGGTTTTCAAATCTTATATTAAAAAAACTCTCTTCGATAGGAAGATATTTTTTTTAATATAAAATAAATTAAATAAAAAATTATTTAATTAAAATGATTATCAATTATTTTAAAACTAAATAATTTATCTATTATTTAACACACCCTTAACTTTCCAAATAATTAGGGCACTACAGGGACCGCAGGAATAAAATAAATCAGGCTACTAATTATAATAAGAACCTATGTAGACCAACATATGCTTATTATAATTAATCATGAATTATTCCACTAAAAACTCATGACTGAACTCCTTATTTATTTTACAATTCCACAACATAATAAAATAATGTTCCCCACGTTAAGATTACAGATGCTGTCATTTAAATAACTTACTGACAATTTATTTAAATCACAATATAACTTTAAGATTGTCGCTCAACTTATTTCATGTGTAGGATTCAATATCCACCTGCAGGGTTTACACTATGAAACCTTATAAGCTTACTTAAAGTGCATCATCAATCTCTAAACCGAGACATGGATTCTATCATTAATTAATATTTCACAAACACAAAATATCTTTGCCCAATTCACCGAGAATATTATTCCAATAATGAAACTCACCCTTTAATGAATCAAAGCATAAGACAATCAATGTTTGCTCATATTAAAATAAATCAAGATTAAGAACAATAAACATTATTTCTAATGTCCTAGAGAATATGTTTAACAGTCAGTACTAAACATCCATTCTCTACTTGGTCCAATTAAATACATACAAAATGTACTAATCACAATTATTGTTCATATGCTAATAACATTTATTTAATGCAAATTTCCAATTAAATACTAAGAAATAATTGTCAATAGAAAATCATTCATAGCTATACTATTACATATGCATGGTTAATAGTATATCTCTATCAATCTCCCACTTAGACTCATAACCATGCATCTATAACTTTAACTCCCATTCCTTCTACATGACTGTCAAAAGTCTTTGCTGGTAAGCTTTTTGTTAAAGGATCTGCCAGGTTGTTTTTCCGATGCAATCTTTGTCACTACCACATCTCCCCTTTGAACTATGTCTCGTATCAAATGATACTTCCTCTCAATGTGTTTTGCCCTTTTATGGCTCCGTGGCTCCTTCGAGTTTGCAACTGCCCCACTATTATCACAATAAAGTGTAATAGGCAATTGCACTGAAGAAACTACGCCTAGATCCATAAGGAAGTTCCTAAGCCATACAGCTTCCTTTGCAGCTTCAGAAGCTGCCACATATTCAGCTTCCATGGTGGAGTCAGCAACACAAGTTTGCTTAATACTCCTCCAACTTATGGCTCCACCTCCCAAGACAAAAACATTACCAGAGGTTGACTTCCGAGAGTCCTTATCAGTCTGAAAATCCGAATCTGTATACCCAATGGGTACAAGATCGTCAGATTGATAAACTAACATATAATCCCTAGTCCTTTTCAAGTACTTGATTATATGCTTGACTGCAGTCCAGTGTTCTCGCCCAGGATTAGATTGAAATCTGCTAACCATGCCAACAGCAAAACAGATATCAGGTCTGGTACACAACATTGCATACATAAGGCTTCCAACTGCAGAAGCATATGGAACTGCCTTCATGTTCTCTATCTCCTCAGGTGTCTTAGGACATTGGTCCTTAGATAGAGTGATTCCATGTCTGAAGGGAAGAAAACCCTTCTTGGAATCCTGCATGCTGAAACGAGCAAGAATGGTATCAATATAAAGTGCTTGAGATAAGCCAATCATCCTTTTCTTGCGATCTCGCATAAGCTTAATCCCAAGAATATGAGCAGCCTCTCCCAAATCCTTCATATCAAAACGTTGGGATAGCCAATCTTTGACAGAATTCAACATACCTACACAATTCCCTATAAGCAGAATATCATCCACATATAGTACCAGAAAAACAACCTTACTATCATTCCATTTCATATACACACAAGACTCATCATGACACTGATCAAAGCCAAAACTTTTAATCACCTGGTCAAAACAAGTATTCCATGACCTAGATGCTTGTTTAAGCCCATAAATGGACCTATTCAATTTGCAAAGCAAATTTTCTTGTCCATTGTTTATGAAACCTTCTGGTTGCTTCATATAGATGCATTCATTAAGACTTCCATTTAGGAAAGCTGTCTTGACATCCATTTGTCAAATCTCATAATCATAATGAGTTGCAATGGATAGAAGAGTTCTAATAGACTTTAGCATGGCTATCGGCGAAAAAGTTTCCTTATAATGGATCCCTTCTTTCTGAGTAAACCCTTTCGCAACAAGCCTTGCCTTATAAGTTTGCACTTTACCGTCTATACCCCTCTTTTTCTTATAGATCCACTTGCATCCGATGGGTTTAACCCCTTCAGGTGGTTCTACAAGTTCCCAGACTTGATTAGAGTACATGGACTCCATCTCAGATTTCATAGCTACAAGCCACTTATCAGCATCTTTATCTTATAGTGCTTCATCGTAACAGACAGGTTCAATATTCACTTCTTCAGGGATTCTATCAAAAGCTTCTCCCAAAAGTGTATATCGAACCGGTGGTCATCTAATTCTCCCACTACGACGAAGTACTACAGGTTCTGCAATCACACCTTCATCTTGCTGTGGCTGTAAAGCTGGCAAGTCCATGACTGGTGGGACTACATCTGGATCATGTTCTGGAACTTCAACATGTCTGTCATCACCAGGAGGCAATGAAATGTTAGAAGCCCCAACATTGTGCTCCTGTATATTTGGATCAACAGCTGCCACTTCAGTTTCTACATAACTCCCACTACTTTCTGGTGGTAGTGAAATGTTAGGTACTGAATATTCAGGCTGATGTTGATTTACTGGTCGACTAACATTTCTTCCACTACGACTAGGCAATGGAATGTCAGCTCCAACCATTGATGGTTTAGGTTGTTGTTCTAATCGAAAGGTTCTAGTTGATATATTTTCTCCTCTCAATTCATACAAGGCTAATTGACTTTTGGGAATATGGTTTTTAATATAGTCTTCCTCAAGATAATGTGCATTGGTGCTAACAATGACCGTTTTATCTTGAGAACTATAAAATAAACCACCTTTCGTTCCTCTAGGATATCCAATAAAGAAGCATAAGTCTGTTTTTGATTCCAACTTATCTGCTTTCCCTTTCAGCACATGGGCTGGACAACCCCACATCCGAACATGTCTCAGACTTGGCTTTCGCCCAGTCCACAGTTCTGTCGGAGTTTTAGGTACTGACTTACATGGAACCAAATTCAGAATATATGCTGCTGTTTCTATGGCATACCCCCAAAACGAAATGGGCAAATCTGAATAACTCATCATTGATCTAACCATTTCCATAAGCGTCCTATTTCTTCTTTCTGCTACACCATTCTGTTGTGGCATACCAGGTGCAGACAACTGTGAAGTAATTCCTTGTTCTGATAAATAAGTAATGAATTCCCTAGAGAGGTATTCGCCACCACGGTCAGACCATAACGACTTGATATATTTTCCATGTCGTTTCTCCGTTTCTGCCTTGAACTCTTTGAATTTCTCAAAGCATTCAGACTTACGGCGCAACAGGTAAATGTATCCATATCTTGAGTAATCATCTGTGAAAGTCACAAAATACTCAAAACCACCCCTAGCTTGGACACTCATTGGACCACACAAATCAGAATGAATTTATTCAAGTACATCATTAGTTCTATTACCCTTTATAGGAAAAGGCCTCTTAGTCATTTTACCTTCTAAACAAGATTCACAGGTTGGTAGTGCCTCCACTTTCAATGAACTCAATGGTCCATCCTTGACCAACCTAGAAATCCTATCTAAATTAATATGACCAAGCCTTAAATGCCACAAATAGGTATGACTAAATTCAATAGGACGTTTTCTTTTCGATGGAACAATGACATCAAAGTTATTAACTTCAGAATTAGGAATTTGCAGTTCAGGTGAAACTTTGAGAATAAAAAGATCATCAATCATTGAGCCAGAACATATCATTTGTTTTCTAAATTTAATAACGACAGAATCATCATAAAATTCATTAAAACAAACCGAATATCCATTCTTGCTCAAACTAGAAACTGAAATTAAATTCCTTCTAATTGAAGGTACATATAAAACATCCTTCAAAAACAATGTTCTATTATTCTCAAAATTCAAAGAAACATTTCCTATAGCTAGAACTACAACTTCTGTGCCATCTCCTAGAAAAATGCTTACATCTCCTTTATTTAGCTGATGAGTTACCTGAAACTCCTGCAATGAATTGCAGACATGATTAGTGTCTCCAGAATCTACACACCATTGGAGTGTAGTCAACACCGCTAAACAAGTTTCAACTATCAGCATATAAAACAGAGACATACCTTGCTTCTTCTTGGCTAACCATGTTGGACATTGTGACTTCCAGTGCCCAGGTTGCTTGCAGTGAAAACACTTACCCTTAGGCTTTTTCACAGCAACACTTGCACTAGTAGATGCAGCACTTGTTTTAGGCTTAGCCTTGTGAGGATTTTTCTTCTTCTTACCCTTGTTTTGGGCAGAAGAAGAACCTCGCTCAACATTAAGCACAACAGGTGCAGCTCCTTGCTTAATGATAGTCTCAGCAGCCACCAGCTCATTCAACAACTTAGACAGAGTGAAATCCATCTTATTCATGTTATAATTCAAACGAAACTGCTGAAAACTGGCTGGCAAAGTGTTCAAGATCATTTCTATCTGTGTAGCATTGTCAACCTCAGCACCAAGAACCTCCATGTCATTCAGAAGACTCATCATCTTCAAGACATGAGTTCTAACTGGAGTTCCCTCCTCCATTTTGGAAGTAAGAATCTCCCTCAGTGCATTTTGCCTTGCTGCACTAGTTTGATCTCCAAACATCTCCTTGAGATTTTCGAGCATGTCAAAAGCTGTGTCCATCTTCTGATGCTGATGTTGCAAAAAATTTGACACAGAAGCCAAAATGTAACATCGCGCCATCTCATCAGCTTTAACCCATTTCTGGTAAGCTCTGGTGACCTCCTCAGAGGCACCCTCACCGGGTTTTTCAGGACAAACTTCAGTAAGCACAAACTTATACTCCTCAGCAGTAAGCAAAATGTCCAAATTCCTCTTCCAGTCAACATAGTTTGGACCCTCAAGTTTGTTTTGGGTTAAGATGTTTGCAAGGGGACTGAATGATGCCATTTCTATATCATGCATTAAACAAAAATAGTATATCAATAATAAACATTGAATAAATCAAAATTGCAAATATACAACATTAATATCACAATTCAAAAAAAAAAAAAAAAATACACATTCACAACATTCATGAATAGCAACCTCGATGGGAGAATTCAACCAATCACATGTTTTGCATATTATAATTAGATAAGACCGGCACATACTACTCGATGGGAGATAACATGCCTCTTAAATTAACATTAATGTGTGAGAAAATATTACATCTGATTCATGTCACTAATTAATTTACTCAGATGGAGAGTTAAATCAATACAGACAAATTAGACTAGTTCAGTAATTATATTAAAACATGACATCTTCCGATGGGGAAGAAATGCAAATAATTACAACTAGAAAGTAATAAAAAAAAACACTCACAAATTAATTCATATAATTAAAATAAATTAATTATAATCAAAATTGCAAAATAATATATTTTTAAGACAATTTTGCAAATAAAATTAACATTTTGGTTGAAAATGTTAAAAATTTAGTGTTCTGGTCTATTTATGCAAAAAAAATTAAAACATTCTGGGTTTATCTTGCAAAAACAGAAAAATTCTGGGCCATTTCGCAAATTTCAGAACTTGTTTGGACTATTTTGCATAAAACAGAAACTATTGGGCCAAAATTGCAAAAACCGGAAATAGTCTAGGCAATTTTAATAAAACCAAAAACAATCAGGGTCACTTTATAATTTAAATAACTCCAGGGGGCCAAAATGGAATAACTGATACTTTCTGGGTCAAAATTTAAAAAATTAAAGTCCAGGGGTTAAAATATAATAAACAGAAAAATTCAGGGAAAAAAAAATAAAAACTTAAAGATCAGGGGTCAAAATTATAAAATTTAAAAAAATTGAGGGACCAGGCGGGAATTTTGGCAAGCAGCAGCTTCTTCTTCACGAAGAAGCCCTAGCCGCCGCTGCCCCTTTTCCCTTCAACCTCCATTAACGCCTATGCTCGAGCTCCCGCCGCCACTGGCTCCCCGTCCGGATGCAGCAAGCTCGCTGACGAGCTTGAGTTTCGAAAAACAAAAATCAAAACAGAAACACAAAATTTTATCTTTTCTTGCCCCTTTACTGATCTTCAAAACAAAAACCAAAAAAAAAAATTTTTTTTTTTTTCGTCTTTTCTTGCCCCTCTCCTGTTCATCGAAACAAAACCCAAAATATATATATATATATATATATATATATATATATATATATATATATATATATATATATATTAATGCCCATTAAAAACCACAGTTTCAAAAACAAAGGTTGTATCAGGTACTGCACTTTTGTGCTGCTGTCTTTCAAAAATTCTTGAAGCTCTTGTAACCATGTACCAATCAAACAATCAAAACATATTATAGATACACGATTGAAACATGACAAAATAGCCACCATCATACAGTTTCGTATGGCTCTGATACCAATTGATGGGAGCGGGTATAAAGCGGAAACAACCCTCTTCGAAACCATATGAGGCAAACTAAAAACATTATCGAACAAATCAATAAACTGACCTCTTGAAGCGCAGAATCGCTCACCGGTCTTCTTTCCAGAGATCTTGGAGTCACCCACGATCTTCTGCAGTAATCCCTAACTATCTCTCTTTTGGAACTCTCTGAGTAGCAGAGAATAGAATAACGTGCGTCTCTCTATTCTTAGGGTTTTCAAATCTTATATTAAAAAAACTCTCTTCGATAGGAAGATATTTTTTTTTAATATAAAATAAATTAAATAAAAAATTATTTAATTAAAATAATTATCAATTATTTTAAAACTAAATAATTTATCTATTATTTAATACACCCTTAACTTTCCAAATAATTAGGGCACTACAGGGACTGCAGGAATAAAATAAATCAGGCTACTAATTATAATAAGAACCTATGTAGACCAACATATTCTTATTATAATTAATCATGAATTATTCCACTAAAAACTCATGACTGAACTCCTTATTTATTTTACAATTCCACAACATAATAAAATAATGTTCCCCACGTTAAGATTACAGATGCTGTCATTTAAATAACTTACTGATAATTTATTTAAATCACAATATAACTTTAAGATTGTCGCTCAACTTATTTCATGTGTCGGATTCAATATCCACCTGCAGGGTTTACACTATGAAACCTTATAAGCTTACTTAAAGTGCATCATCAATCTCTAAACCGAGATATGGATTCTATCATTAATTAATATTTCACAAACACAAAATATCTTTGCCCAATTCACCGAGAATATTATTCCAATAATGAAACTCACCCTTTAATGAATCAAAGCACAAGACAATCAATGTTTGCTCATATTAAAATAAATCAAGATTAAGAACAATAAACATTATTTCTAATGTCCTAGAGAATATGTTTAACAGTCAGTACTAAACATCCATTCTCTACTTGGTCCAATTAAATACATATAAAATGTACTAATCACAATTATTGTTCATATGCTAATAGCATTTATTTAATGCAAATTTCCAATTAAATACAAAGAAATAATTGTCAATAGAAAATCATTCATAGCTATACTATTACATATGCATGGTTAATAGTATATCTCTATCACAATTATTATTGCTAATACTTAGGCTATTGCTGAAATTTATATATATCTAGCTACTGTTTAGGTGAATGTTATTATGAATTTCGAATTTTTGCTTTTGAATTAGTATATAAAGTGATTCCTATATCGATGGTTACATTATTACATTTATTATAAATCCTTGTGAAGAATTAAGCATTCTTTAGGTTGAAGATAGCTAGTTAGTTAGCTATATGTTCAAGCCCTTGTTATCCTATGAAGGAATTATTGAATTGTTTCCATTTTGAATGAGTTATAAACTGAAATTTATTAAGAAATGTGCAAAACCAATGGATATATCATGGGTATTAAATAGAAAACTTCGAATCCCTTGAGCGAGCAACAATTTATTTAGTTGATTTCTTAAATTGTAGTGTTTTGGCCGGATGAGTATGTGAAGTCGTAAACCAGGTTCTTGATGCGGTATAAGCTTAAGTTTAGGAAACTATATTATTGTTGGTTGCAGCAGCTATTTCGGATACTTTCGTACCATTTTATATAATTGGCATGGAAACAGATATATGTATGTATTGATATATTTAATACTCTTATGTCGGTTACCGCTTGATAACAATATTCTTGCTAAATTAACGATTCAAATATAAAACTCTTTAGCTATATCTAGAAGTTGTATTTTTATGTCAAAGACAGAGAAAAATTGATGGGGCTTAATTATATGTTTAAGTTGTGAGTTGGGTTACTTAAAGTATGCATTAGTTCAGTGACTAATATAGAGTTTTAATAACAATTAAATATGATGTTTATACCTTGAACAAGAATGATTGGTAATATGTTTGGAACAAGTGAAGGTTATTTTTAATTTGCGAGTTATGGTTGAATGGTGATATTGCTACTAACCGAGGATGGAAACGTGACTTGATTGATTGCCCGATGGATAGGCTGTGTGTATTGATTGATATATATATAATAATAATAATAATATTGTTATATTTAAAAAGGTAGATAGTCCTATTTTTAGGGAAAATTCTGCCGAAATTTCGATAGAACCTAAACTAGTTTTAATTAATAACATAATAAATAAGTTTATTTAGATAAATTCTATAATTTGATACATAATAAATAAAGTGCTCTAATTATTTATTTATTATCATTATTATTCATTTAATTATTCCATTATTTATTTATTTTCATTATTATTATTGTTGTTTATTGTTAATACTATTTATTTATTTGTTTGCATTTGATTTTGGATGTCTAATTTTGCATTGCATTACGATGTTTAATTTATTAATATGCTTGCATTTAATTGCAATACTTGATTAATTGTGTTGTGATAATGCTATGCCTTGTATGTGTGGAGTTGTTATGAAGTGGGTCACCATGGGTTTGTGGGGCGGTCCACGAGACCATTGGCAGTATGGGAGATCGGCACCCCATTTGCACTTGATGATATAGATTATATAGATACCACAGGGTGGCTTCTTATTGGGCGCACCTAATCTGGATTTTATGGTAGCTCGCAGGGTAGCCTCCTGTTGTGTGCTCCAGCAGATCTAGATTTGACAGAGACGACCAGGTTGCCTCCTGTTGGTATGGAAAAGAAAAAGAAAAGAGAGAATGGAAAGACAATGAGAGGACTGGTCAAGTGAGGATTAGACCGGTCGGCCATGTATGGGGATTGGCTCCCTGGTGCACACATATGAGAGGGCGAGCCATGTGTGAGGACGGCTCGTTGGGGTTTCGGTGACCCCATTAACTAATTTCCACGTGATGTGATTATATGAAGATGTTAATAATTGTGAGTGCTAGTGATATGTCATTTGTGTGACTGACTGCGTGAGCATATAACTAGTCAGATGACTAGATTAATATATTTACACATTTGTGTGAATGCGTGTATTGTGCAATAATTATTACTCCTTAAAAAACTCACATGTCTTGTTTAATTTTTAGGAAGTAAGTTTCTCTTTAATTCGATTTAAGCTATGTTTCTTCGACGCAGGGCAATAAAGAAATTTTCCTAGTTCCATTATTTTACTATGTAACTGTGTATAAAAAGCTATGTATATCAAATAGTTAATGACTCTGAAGTTGTAGAATTTACATATATTTAGTCGTGTATTAATATAGATGAAATGATTCTGAGAGCCAATATTATAAATGTGACGTATTATAAATTGGATTCAATCCGTTAAATGTTTAAAATGTTAAATTTGGGCCGAGGTATAAAATATTTATGAGATTTATTTTGCATAGTAATATGGGCTGAATGTTTGAAATTTATAATGAAAAAGTGGAATTTTAGTGATTTGGATTTACTGCGGGCCTCGGGGGCCTTAAGCTTACCTGGGCCCTAGTGCCATCCGGCCCATGGTTTCGGGTCGTGACACTTGGTGTATAGAGTAGTCTCATGTACCAGGAGTTATGTTGCATGGAAACAAGATACGACAATTTTTAAAAGAGATAGGACATTCATACATTTAGGACATAGTATATTAAATAAGTAATACATTAATATTTCAAATAAATAAAAAATCATTTACAATAAATCATAAACATAAAATAAAAAAATATATAATTTCTTATTTCAATGACACAAAAGCAAATTAAAAAAAAATTATTTTTATTGATAATAAAAAAAATTTTGGTTGATTAACTTGATGTAAGGAGCAATTTTATATACCAAAAGTTAGGTTGCATGGATACAGGACAAGATATTGGAACGTACATATACTAAAATTTTTGAAAAAGGTAAAACATTCACACGCTTAAGATATAGTACTCTAATAAGTAATATATTATTATTTCAAATAAATAAACAATCATTTATAATTGTCACGACCCGATTCTACGGGCCGGACCGGCACTAGGGCCCAGGTAAGCTTAAGGCCCCCGAGGCCCGTAGTAAGCCTGAAACCCTAAAATTTGCTATCTTAATATAAACTTCAAATATTCAGCCCATATTACAAAAAAAAAAAAAATAAATAAATAAGCCTCAAGATTTTATTTCATCTCATTTCGTCTACGATAATACACGACTAAATGTAAGTAAATTCTACAACTGCGGAGTCACTAACTGTTTGATATACATAGCCTTTTATACATACAGTTACATACTGAAATAATTATGGAATTAAGGAAAATTTCTTTGATGCCTTGCGTCGAAGAAATGTAACCTAAATCGAACTAAAGAGGAACTTACTTCCTGAAAAATTAAACAAGACATGTGAGTTTTTCCTAAAATGATAATTATTGCACAACACATACAGTCACACAGATGTGTAAACATATCAATCTAGTCATCCGACTAGTTATATGCTCACGCAGCCAGTCACACAAATGGCATGTCACCAGCACTCACAAACAATATCACCTTCCAATAATCACATCACGTGGAAATTGGTCTGTGGCGTCACCGAAACCCCCGATGAGCCGTCCTCCCACATGGCCCATCCTCTCATAACGTGTGCACCAGGGAGCCGATCCCCCATACTGGCCGACCGGTCTAATCCTCACTTGACCAGCCCTCTCATTGTTTTTCCATTCTCTCTTTTCTTTTCCATACCAACAGGAGGCAACCCGGTCGTCTCCATCAAATCTAGATCATCAGGCGCTCACAACAGGAGGCCACCCTGCGGGCTGCGATCAAACCTAGATTATCCGGTGCGCCCAAATAAAGAAGCCAACCTGTGGTTAACCGTAACGGTAACAGTAGGTGCACACGGGGGCGCCGATCTCCCATTTACCCGGCCGACGGTCCAGTTTTACAATTCATCATAATCAGGATCCATGCTTTATCGACCGTCCTCACAAACCCATGGTGACCCACTTCATCCCAATTCCACACAAGCAAAGCACAGCAATATCACAACACAAATAAATCAAACATTGCAATCAAATGCAGACATATTATTCAATTAGACATCGTGATGCAATGCACCATTAAACATCCAAAATCAATGCAAATAAATAAATAAATAAATAGTATTAGCAATTAACAACAATAATATAATAAATAACAATATTAACAATAATAATGTAAATAAATAAATGAATATTTAAATAGTTAAATGAATAATAAAGTTTATAAACAACCAGAGCACTATATTTATTATGTACCAAATTATAGAACTAATCTAAATAAACTTATTAATTATGTTGTTAATTAAAATTTATTCTAATTTCTATCAAAATTTCGGCAGCATCTCCCCTAAAAATTGGACTATCTACCAGCTCAAATATCACAATATTTTATCAACTTAACCATTTTCCAACAAAAGATACATAATCTCTTCGCAAATCCTACTAATGAGAATCCCATAAAAACAATTAGTACATCAATTATGTAGAGAGAATTTAAATTCACCATCAAGTCCCTATTTTTGTTATTAACTTCTCTATATTAAATTGCCTTTCTGAAATAACTTGTTATTTTATTTTCTTCTACCGAAATTTATTTTATTTTTCTACCGAAATTTCTTTTATATTTCTACCGAAATTTCGGCAGCATCTCCCCTAAAAATTGGACTATCCACCTGCTAAAATATCAACAATTTATCAATTATATAACTCAATCCCTATGGCCCATCCATCGGGCAATAAATCGAATAAAATTTCCCATCCTCCTTCAATCTCAACACTACCACACACAACCAAAATTATGATTTAATATAACATTATGTCTACACTACCTTAACCCCTACTTAATTCTATTAATATACCATTATCAAAGTTCCTTAACTAATTCAACACTAATGAAATATATGCTGGAAAAATAATCAATGCAAAAGAAATAAATTAGCTAATCACAAGACTAAGAAAAACATTCTAAAATTAGTCCAAAAATTAAATTTATATACCCAATCTTGCTGCCGGAATTTGTTCAACTGGAAAAAGGGAGTTACGCGTGTTGGAACTAAGGGTAGGTGAGAGCAATGGCGTTGAGTCCACCAAAACAGGCTGCTACGCTCACCAGAACTGTGGCGCGAGCTAACTGGACAGCAGGGGGGTGGTGGCGCAACAGCGCAGTGGCGCAACAAGATGGCGCTGCGTTCGTTCTTAGTGGCTAGAGACACGCTGAAGCAAATGGCGGAGCTGTGTAGCAGCGATGGCGCGATCTGGGGATGGAGCAGGTGGTGGCGCGACTCTGCTTCTCGCCAAGAAATGTAGACGCAGATGAAGAGGGGAAGAAAGAAGGAAAGAAAGAAGAAGAAGAAGAAGAAGAAGGAGAAGGAAATGGCGGTGACAGTGTGCTGTTGGTGTCCCCGGTGATCGGAAAGCGCAAGAATGGGGGAAGGGGAGAGTGGTGTGCGTTAGAAATAGAGGAAAAAGAAAATTCTAGATGGTTTGGGTCGAACCGGTTCGATTCGGTTCGATTCGGCCCAAACCTTTGGTTTTCAATGGTTTTTGACTTTTTCAATCGGTTTTCGGTTCGATTTCTCACAGTATTCACACTAAAATATTAATATTAATTTTCAGGCTGTCGGTATATTAAATTTAATTGGAAAATCGTTGAAAATACAATTTATATATATATATATATACATAATAGATAAATTGCTGGACTTTCATTTTATTAGTCGAAAATTTCCGAACGAACTATTTTGGGCTTAGGCCCAATTCGAAAATTTGGGCTCGAATTGGGACTATGTTACAATTGCAGCCCACGCGGCCAAAATTTGCGATTTTTGATTTAATAAAAAATGCAAAGGTTTCGAAAATAAAAATTCAGGGTGTTTCAATCTCCCCCCCTTAAGACAATTCGCCCTCGAATTGAAATCTGGTAAGAGAGATTAAGAATGAACACACAGAGAATTTCAAAGCCATAAGAATTTACTTCCAACACCAAGAGCACGGCTCGAGAGTAGATAATATGAACCTAGGAAAGAAAAGGGTCAAGTATTCTAGTTGTAATTCTCTCGCCAACCATCTTATTTAGTGCCACCTAACTAACACTCACAAGAGTTTGAGTTTATTACCTAAATCTCCAATCACTATCTCTAGACAGCTACTGAAATCTTTAGAAAATCTTTCTTAATCAAAAGTTCAGAAATCACTACTTTAATCCAACACTTTAAGAAAAATCGTCTTGTAACTTTCGTTGTCTATTAGTATCACAGGGCGACTCAAGCTCATTCTCTTGGTTCTTACCTATGCGAATCTTATTCTTCCTATGATATTCTTATCCTATACCAGTTCCACTATTCGATGACTCCTGGTCTAAAGGACCTCGTTGCACTCCATAAATATCTTACCTTTACAAAGATTCTCATGCTTTTGACTCAACCATCAACTTCTCTTTAACTTAATCTCTCAAATTACCCTAAAACTTATCACCTAATGGACTTTCATAATAACACCTTTTATCTCTCCTAGCTCTTATATTTTTAATAACTTTTCATTTCACAAATGTTGCTATTAGTTCGTCCTAAGGATATTAAATATTCTTATTAATTATTTTGTCCACTTGGTTTCTTTCATACTACTAATCATCACTCACAACTTACATAATCACTAACATTTTTAACCTACCATTTATTACGTACCCTAAATATTCACCTTATACCTAATACTCATCAATACTAAGGTTTTTAATAAAATTTCTCAATTCTTGACCTAATGCTGCCTTACCATTCAGATATTACATCAAATCGATCTCATTAACTCCTTCGAGTCTGATTTACATATACTGTTAACTTCTTTACTCTTTTGTCCATATCCTTTCTGGATTACAATTTCAAACCATAATGTTAACATTTTAATTAGTCTTATTTGACTAAGTGTTAGGCACCATGTCTGAAACTATTGACTTAACATCCATCTATTGCTAACTTATATCAAATTCAGATTCAACTCATCTGTCTCACCTATCTTTGACTTCATATTTGACTTTAGAATTTTTAACAAATCCTTTCCTTATCTAAGTCTAATAAGATATTCATGAATTCTTCTAATTTTTATCTACTACTTACTCCTCATATATATATTATAACTCGTCATATATCCTTCTTATACCCTTAAAGTATCCAAGTTCATTCCTAATGTCATTCCTTCCATTTATTACATTAAACAATCCTATATTCCAAATCTAATCGCCACTTAACTTCTATACCAAAATCGGCTACACGACATTTCTAGCATTCATGTCTCAACTTGACTACTAACTGTCTACTTACTTATTATTATCGCCACCAGTCTTATTCTTCTTTTTCCCAATTTTCTTTCAAATTTTACTATCCTTGTAATTATTTCATTTTACGATCTAATCCAATTGGCCCGGTGATATAAATAGACAGCTTTCAAAAATAATTTTCTATATAAATAATCAATTTCAAATTATTTATCATAACACAATTTGAATTCAAAATTAAAATGGGGTTTTAGATTTAAAATGTCAGGTAAATAAAATGAAGACAAAAATAAAAGGTTTATATTTTTGAATAAACTCTAAAGAAATTCAGTAGCTGTGTTGAAAACTAGACACAAATTTCTAATTACCTCAATGTTATTATCTATGTTCATGAATCTACTATACCAATGAAAATCCTATTTATTCTCTACACTATCCTACTCACTGACAGGAATAGAGTTCACATGAAAAGTAGTGTACTGGGTGATCAGGCCAATCCACTACCAACAAGTATTACTCTATTCCCTAGCCTAAGGGTTGATACCAACTCTAGCCCCTATAGGTATTTCGATGGGTTCATCCTATTGTCCACTACTTTCACTCAAATACTTCTATCTATGGACCATTGGTTTGCACAACAAGTATGGATTTTTCCTTCATAGGGTTCAGTGCGTCCACCCTCCCTAAGAAGGAAATTCCCAAACTTCTTTCCTTATGTTGGTTACGGCCGATCCCAACACAAAGAAATTTCCTATACTCCGCAGTTGTGTCCTAAAACCCTAACCTAAGCTCTGATACCAACTTTGTCACGACCCGATTCTACGGGCCGGACCGGCACTAGGGCCCAGGTAAGCTTAAGGCCCCCGAGGCCCGTAGTAAGCCTGAAACCCTAAAATTTGCTATCTTAATATAAACTTCAAATATTCAGCCCATATTACAAAAAAAAAAAAAATAAATAAATAAGCCTCAAGATTTTATTTCATCTCATTTCGTCTACGATAATACACGACTAAATGTAAGTAAATTCTACAACTGCGGAGTCACTAACTGTTTGATATACATAGCCTTTTATACATACAGTTACATACTGAAATAATTATGGAATTAAGGAAAATTTCTTTGATGCCTTGCGTCGAAGAAATGTAACCTAAATCGAACTAAAGAGGAACTTACTTCCTGAAAAATTAAACAAGACATGTGAGTTTTTCCTAAAATGATAATTATTGCACAACACATACAGTCACACAGATGTGTAAACATATCAATCTAGTCATCCGACTAGTTATATGCTCACGCAGCCAGTCACACAAATGGCATGTCACCAGCACTCACAAACAATATCACCTTCCAATAATCACATCACGTGGAAATTGGTCTGTGGCGTCACCGAAACCCCCGATGAGCCGTCCTCCCACATGGCCCATCCTCTCATAACGTGTGCACCAGGGAGCCGATCCCCCATACTGGCCGACCGGTCTAATCCTCACTTGACCAGCCCTCTCATTGTTTTTCCATTCTCTCTTTTCTTTTCCATACCAACAGGAGGCAACCCGGTCGTCTCCATCAAATCTAGATCATCAGGCGCTCACAACAGGAGGCCACCCTGCGGGCTGCGATCAAACCTAGATTATCCGGTGCGCCCAAATAAAGAAGCCAACCTGTGGTTAACCGTAACGGTAACAGTAGGTGCACACGGGGGCGCCGATCTCCCATTTACCCGGCCGACGGTCCAGTTTTACAATTCATCATAATCAGGATCCATGCTTTATCGACCGTCCTCACAAACCCATGGTGACCCACTTCATCCCAATTCCACACAAGCAAAGCACAGCAATATCACAACACAAATAAATCAAACATTGCAATCAAATGCAGACATATTATTCAATTAGACATCGTGATGCAATGCACCATTAAACATCCAAAATCAATGCAAATAAATAAATAAATAAATAGTATTAGCAATTAACAACAATAATATAATAAATAACAATATTAACAATAATAATGTAAATAAATAAATGAATATTTAAATAGTTAAATGAATAATAAAGTTTATAAACAACCAGAGCACTATATTTATTATGTACCAAATTATAGAACTAATCTAAATAAACTTATTAATTATGTTGTTAATTAAAATTTATTCTAATTTCTATCAAAATTTCGGCAGCATCTCCCCTAAAAATTGGACTATCTACCAGCTCAAATATCACAATATTTTATCAACTTAACCATTTTCCAACAAAAGATACATAATCTCTTCGCAAATCCTACTAATGAGAATCCCATAAAAACAATTAGTACATCAATTATGTAGAGAGAATTTAAATTCACCATCAAGTCCCTATTTTTGTTATTAACTTCTCTATATTAAATTGCCTTTCTGAAATAACTTGTTATTTTATTTTCTTCTACCGAAATTTATTTTATTTTTCTACCGAAATTTCTTTTATATTTCTACCGAAATTTCGGCAGCATCTCCCCTAAAAATTGGACTATCCACCTGCTAAAATATCAACAATTTATCAATTATATAACTCAATCCCTATGGCCCATCCATCGGGCAATAAATCGAATAAAATTTCCCATCCTCCTTCAATCTCAACACTACCACACACAACCAAAATTATGATTTAATATAACATTATGTCTACACTACCTTAACCCCTACTTAATTCTATTAATATACCATTATCAAAGTTCCTTAACTAATTCAACACTAATGAAATATATGCTGGAAAAATAATCAATGCAAAAGAAATAAATTAGCTAATCACAAGACTAAGAAAAACATTCTAAAATTAGTCCAAAAATTAAATTTATATACCCAATCTTGCTGCCGGAATTTGTTCAACTGGAAAAAGGGAGTTACGCGTGTTGGAACTAAGGGTAGGTGAGAGCAATGGCGTTGAGTCCACCAAAACAGGCTGCTACGCTCACCAGAACTGTGGCGCGAGCTAACTGGACAGCAGGGGGGTGGTGGCGCAACAGCGCAGTGGCGCAACAAGATGGCGCTGCGTTCGTTCTTAGTGGCTAGAGACACGCTGAAGCAAATGGCGGAGCTGTGTAGCAGCGATGGCGCGATCTGGGGATGGAGCAGGTGGTGGCGCGACTCTGCTTCTCGCCAAGAAATGTAGACGCAGATGAAGAGGGGAAGAAAGAAGGAAAGAAAGAAGAAGAAGAAGAAGAAGAAGGAGAAGGAAATGGCGGTGACAGTGTGCTGTTGGTGTCCCCGGTGATCGGAAAGCGCAAGAATGGGGGAAGGGGAGAGTGGTGTGCGTTAGAAATAGAGGAAAAAGAAAATTCTAGATGGTTTGGGTCGAACCGGTTCGATTCGGTTCGATTCGGCCCAAACCTTTGGTTTTCAATGGTTTTTGACTTTTTCAATCGGTTTTCGGTTCGATTTCTCACAGTATTCACACTAAAATATTAATATTAATTTTCAGGCTGTCGGTATATTAAATTTAATTGGAAAATCTTTGAAAATACAATTTATATATATATATATATACATAATAGATAAATTGCTGGACTTTCATTTTATTAGTCGAAAATTTCCGAACGAACTATTTTGGGCTTAGGCCCAATTCGAAAATTTGGGCTCGAATTGGGACTATGTTACAATTGCAGCCCACGCGGCCAAAATTTGCGATTTTTGATTTAATAAAAAAATGCAAAGGTTTCGAAAATAAAAATTCAGGGTGTTTCAATAATAAATTATAAACATAAAATAAAAAAAATACTTATTTCTTATTACAATGACACAAAAGCAAATGAAAAAACACTTTATTTTTATTGGTAATAAAAAAAAAATCTTTGTTAGCTTAGTGTAAAGAGTAATCTCATATACCAGGAGTTAGGTTGTACGGACACGAGATACGTGAACGTACGGATATAAAATTTTTTTAAAAATATGACATTCATATGCTTAGGACACACTATACTAAATAAGTAATACATTAATATTTTAAATAAATAAACAATCATTTATAATAAAGCATAAACATAAAATAAAAAAAATACTTAATTTCTTATTTCAATAGTTCAATTCTCAAAATTATTATCACTATTGAAAAATATATAAATGGTTAGTATGCATTTTTTTTATGTGGTCCTATCATGTATGACTTTTGCTATTACATACCTTATTAAAAGTTTCGTATGATACTTAAGAAGACATATCTTAGCATCGTAACTTTTCAGCATATCTCAATAAGATACAATTTATAATTTTATTATATAATTTTACTATTTTTGAATAATGTTATAAAATATTATTTTATCTTTTAATATTACCCTGCGCACCGTGCGAATTATAAAGGAAAAAAGTAATTATATTTTCAGATAATATCATATAGGAGGAAAAACTAAATTAATATTAATAAGCAAAAACAATTTTATTTGGAAATAAGAAAGGAATATAATGGAAAAGAATTCTGATAATTTTCTCTTCAAATTAGAAGGAAAATAAAAAAACTATAAAAATAAATTTATAGAGAAAAATTAGTTTTATTTTTCTTTTATCCAAAAAAAATAAGTAAAAAAAGTTTTTCCAAAAAAAAAAACTGAGTCCCTTCTTATTTTTTTTTCATTATTAATTAATAAATATAAATAAATTTAAAAAAACAATTCATCACGTGTTACAATAATTTAAAAAAAAAGTAGGAGATCCAAACGCTTAGGACACATCATACTAAATAAGTATATTAAATTAATATTCAAATAAATAAACAGTCATTTATAGCAAATCATAAACATAAAATAAAAAAATACTTAATTTCTTATTTCAATATAATTAGTTAAATTCTCAAAATTATTATCACTATTGAAAATTACATTAATAATGTGTGTGCATTTTTTGATAGAGGTCATACTAGGGGTGTCAAAATGGGTCACAACACGCGAATACAATTCTACTAACACGCGAAATAAATGGATTAGGGTTTAGGTTGAACAAGTTCGTATCATAAACGAGTCACATATTTATAACATGAATATAAATGTGCTGTGTCGTGGGTTGACACATGGATTAGGCAAGTACCCATTTTTTTAAGAGTAAAAAGGTTTAGATTCATAATAATCTAATAATGCCAAAGAGCTAACAAAATTAACTAATAAAATCATGTCTTTTAAGAAATATATATTAGGGGTGTTTAAGGTTCGGTTTGAAAATATATTCAAACTAAATATATAACATGATAATTTATAAAAATATTCAAGCCGAATCAAACTATAAATCAAACTCAAATTGAACCAAACCAATGAATGTGGTTTACTTCAATTTGGATGGTTTGGGTGGTTTTTAATGATTTATTTATTTTATATTTATGAAAAAAGAATTGCCATATCCAACTTACCCAATAGAGCTTTCCCCCTTCCAGCTATCTGATGATTTTTGGTTGTAATTGTTTATATAACTGCCAGAAACTATTGGAATTTTTTTTTTTTTTTTTTTTGTCAATATTTCCATGAGTTCCTTTTGACTATATACTAATTTCGTTTTCGAATTAGTGACGGTCTTCTTTGTAAACGTTTTTCCATAAATATAACTTTTAACTTTATGAAAAAAAAAAAAAAACATTCATTAAACTTTTTATTATACAATTGCACTTATTGAATGCTTCAACTTGTAAATTTTTTGTATTAAATATTTTAATTTTAAATCAATTAAATACTTATTAAATAGTAAAAAATCTGAAAATATTATTCTAAAAATTGTGATAAATACAAATCAAATTAATATTTACATGTAAATATAAAAAATACTAAAAAACTATTGTTGTTAGTATGAATAGGTGTGTAATATTACCATAATTCGTAACTTTAATAACATAATAGATTTCTCGTAAAGTTAATGAAGATACTATAAGTTTTTTAATGTGAAGTAAACGAGTGAATTTATATATTAGACCATTTTAAAATTTTTATTTTTAGTATATATATAATTTTTTTTATAAATTAATATGTTTAGTTGATTCTAATATTATAATAATTGTAAGTGGTATTGCTTCTTAAATTTAATTGCTGCAACTAAAGTGTGTATATTTGTCACAAATAAATTGATATCTCATAAGAAAGAAATTATAAGTGTGTATATCTTGAACGATCGACAATACATTGTCGTATATGTAAATACAAATAATGGTCAACATGGAATGCAACAATTATGTAATAGACTTGTACTTGGGAGAAAGTTTTTAGCTTTTTCATTGGAAAGGATAAAAATAAAAAATCCTAAAAATCTCCGATGGGTTTGAAGACAAAAGTCATGTTCTATCACAACTTTTAATATAGCTTTTAGTATATTCTATTTATTTGACATTGTCAAAACTCTCTTTATTAACTATATTATTCGATAACATAGTATTTATAATTATTTAGAGGTTGACGAAATTTTTTATCAAATGTTAAAACACCCTAGCTAAAACTTTTAGCATTTTATAAGGAGTGATTAAAATTTTTTTTTTTTCGAATTCAATTAATTAAAGAATTAATGTCTTTTTTTGTGATTTTCAGTTAAACAACTAATTAAATAGTTATTTTTACTAAAAATTTTAATTTTAACCATTATATAAATAACTATTATCTAAAAGTTAATAGTTAACTGCTAAAAGCTACTAAAACAACTAATATTATCGAACGTGCTCTAAATTTATTATCAAATTTAGGTTTTTCTACTCCCTTAGGGTACCACATTCAAGCTTTTATATGTTGTGGTTGCAAATAAATTATTTAATCAACCGATTATTCGATCAACTAAAATGTATTGTATTTACTAGTGAATTTCATTTACAAAGTTAGAAGTTTAAAATTTAATGTTGTTATTGCTGAAATGATAAATATGTGTATAAATTTAAAAAATTATTAAAATTATTAAAATCTAATATTAAAATAGAAAATATTTGTTATATATGGTAAATCAATTAATGAGCATTTGAATCAACAATTTTGAAATTATGTTTAGTTAAAATTATTAATCGAAATTAAATTATTATGTATAAAATTAAATTTAAATTTTTAAAAAGGTTATGAAAATTATTAATATTTTATAACTTAATATTTTAAAATTTTAAAATTGAATTATTTTCTTTTCCAGTAAATAGGACTTTATTAAAAGACAAAGGTTAGTGGGTAGGGTACATGTAAAACAGAACAAACAAAAGAATTGTATAGAAACTAGAAAAGGAACAAGAAAGAAGGCTGCGCCTAAACGCTGGGTCAAGCAATAAGAGCAATATCCACTCAAACGTAACATGCCAAACGTGCACGGGTTTAGGTAATACTGTTAGAATTTATGATAATTAATTAATTAATTAATTATTATTGTGATAATACTTATTTTTTCTAGATATAAATAATTTGTTCATATCTTATCTGTATTATTTTACGTAATCCATCATTATTCATAGCAGAAAATAGGTTTTCTTAATCTCTCTCGTCTTTCCATCTCTCAGTCACGCATAAAACCCTGATTGCTAAGGCAAGGTGCTCTTAGACTGTGGCTCAAAGGATATTTTCTATACGTTATGGTTGCTCCTATGGTTGATAATACGAGGCTTATTTCTCCGCTACAAAAAGTATATCCATCTTTGTTTTCATATATATATGTATATACTTCCAATAGATACCGATTAGATTCAAGCAGTAAGGTACATTGACGGATGATTTCTGTGAATTTAAGAAATTCGATCTAGAAAAGCATTCATAAGAGAAACAATCAAGAACCAGATATTCGATTTCAATCCCAAATTGAAATCAAAATCAACTAGCCAGTTCTGAAACTTAAAAATCAGTTTTAATCTCAGTTTAGAACCTAGAAAGCCTTAAAGTGCTGGCTCATTACTAAAACCTTTCGTTCAATGAATCAGGCAGGCAAATTGGATAGCAACGTTTGCATTTTTAGTATAATCCGTAGTCAAAGAAAACTGCAATGATTGGGACATCCTTAGTTGTGGACATAAGTATTATATTTTTTAAGGTTGGTTCTAAAACAAGACGAAAAACCCATTCTGTTTAAATACAAAGTTTTCTTTTATTTTCTCGTCTAGACTAAGTTCCGTAATAGCTTTTGATATAACTTTTAATGATTTGATTAACTCTATTATTTATAGGATTTAGTAGCATGATTTTGATTTTTATATTAATATTTAGAGTTTAAAACATCTAATAATTACTAAAACAGTTAATTTTATTGAACATGACTCGAACGCAAGATCTCATTTATATATATTTTTTGTTTTGATATCAATAAATATAAGACCAATTTAATCAATATTTGATGTCCAATAAATTCAGCTATTTGATGTCCAATTGATAAATAAGAGAAAAAATGTTTAATTGGATAGCAAAATCAAATAGAAAATCCAATATGTATCAGTATAATTTCAATGTGGACAGGCGACTTAAAGGAAATTTAATTCAATTACACTTGAAGCATATCATTTTCAATAAAGAGGATAACCACGTGGGTCATTTTTGGATAGATTATTAGTTGCAGCAGCAATAAAATTAAAATTATACCAATTATTATTATTATTATTATTATTATTATTATTATTATTATTATTATTATTATACAAAAATATTAGTAGTAATTAGAAACACAATCTCAATATTATTAAAATTCATGGTCTGACTACAAATTTGGATTTTATCTATCATTTTGGAATTGAAAACATTATACCACATCCAAATATAAATCGAATTATTTTTTATTCAAAATGGGAAATTTACTAAAATACAATTATTATATTGTAGCAATTTTGAAGAAGAACATTTAGTTTGAAAAAAAAAATTGAGGAACTAAAGTGGCTGGACAAAGTAATTTGATAATTACGTGTCAAAAAAATGTATCTATATTAAACAGAAAGAAAATACAAAATTTGCTATTTTCTATGCAAAATCAAAATTCTATGGTCTTTATTTCCACATTCTACAGAAAGTGTTTTTTTGCTTTGTTTGGAAAAAAAGTATTGAAAGAAGAAATATTTCACGTACTTTCCACTAGACTTCTCATATTTTGAAGCTTTCCAATTTAAAGAGAAAAAATAAAAGAAAGTGAAATTTTCAATTATTTTTATTGAATTATCTAAAAGCCTCAAAATAACTAGAATTACATTCTATTGTAAAATAAATAAAAGTATAATCGTAAATTTTCAACAATAATATTTTATTTCTTTCCAAACAAAAGAAAATAATTTTTTTTTCCTTTATTATATCGAAATATAACGATGAAAATTAATAATTAGAGAAATATAATTTAGAGAAAAACATCCTAATTTGTGGTCGGACACCAAGAATCAAATTTCAATCAATAAGGTAGAGAGTTAAAACTACTTACCACCAAATGAATTTCTAGGATTGAGCTTTCAAAGTTTGAACATTAACCTCAAGATTTTGAGCATAGTTTGACTCATTATTCCTAAAGTAAGCTAGTCCACATTTAACACTGCTAAAATTTAATTTGTAACATAAAATTCATTGAATATCAATTCGTATAATTATACAAATTCATTGAATATCAATTAATGTTATTTTTGAATGTTAGTCCATTCAAGTTTAAAGGTTCTTGCTCCACAATCAATTCAAAGAAATTAACTATATGAATTATCTTTGGTGCAGTATTTGTAAATGGAAAATGCTGCAAGGATCCAGAGCATGTAACAGCAGACCAACATCAGAACAACTCGGAGTCCATACAAATCTCTTAACGGTCGAAGAAATACCAGGGCTCAATGCTTTAGCACAATCCATTGCTCGCATTGACATCTAAGCATGCGGAGTCAACCTCCACACCATCACCCTCGAGCATCAGAAATCATTATAGTATTGGAAGGAACTCTTTATGCCGGTTTCATTACGGCAAATCCTGATCATAGGGCTTTTGTCAAAGAGTATAAAGACGGTAGATGTTTTTGTTTTTCCATTTGGATTAATTCATTTCCAGTTTAATATGGGCAGAAGTCCTGCAGTTGCTATAGCAGCATTAAGTAGTCAAAATGCAGGAGTGGTGACTTCAGCAAATACTATTTTTGGAGCTGTTCCTTCTCTTAATGCGAATCTTCTGGCAAGAGCTTATCATCTTGATAGAAGTACAGTGGCCAATCTTACAAAACAAAAATGGGTCAATCCATCTGACACTAATGCTTTTTCTAGCTATCGTTGATATGATTTCTTCATTTTAGAGTTTTAACAGAGAAATAAAATGTCGATTGGTTTTTGCCAACTCTGTGTTATTTGTATTCATTTCGTAAAGTTTCATTGTAATAACAAGAGACTCTCTATCGGAGAAGTGAAATGGGATGGCAGGGATTTCTTCTTCCTTTAGCCATAGGTCTTGAATTCGAGCCTAAATATGAAGTCTCTTTAAACCACTCGCGACGGAGCGCTTTGCCATCCTTTGTGGGCCTGCCCGTCGCAGAATTCAGATTAGTCAGGCCATGAGTTGTTTTTACATTTCATATCATGTATTATTGCAATTTAGTGTAGCATCTCTGTATTTTTCTCAACTGATAGACAAATATATACATAGCTTTTTGGGATTAGAAAAAGAATATTTCATCTTTCTTTTGAAATTATTAAATACTCTCATGAGGAATACGGATGGCATAGTCAGCGGCAGTTGTTACTGGTTTTGTGATACCACCTGAAACATAACCCCAAAGTTTGCGACCTTGCAAGAACAATTGCATTTGTTGTTTCAAGAATGATAATTGGCATCATCTAAAACAAGTTGAACGGCACAAACAATATCAAAAGGGAAGAAAGACATTTAGGGTGACTGTGGAAGGTGCGAAGACTCATAGGAGCCGAAGCCTGCACACACATACAAAAAAAAAAAAAAAAATTGCCTAGAAAGATTTTGATACCAAGTTGAATTAGAAGAAATTTGTATTGTATTACTATATGATTTACATTATAAAACATCTTTTATATATGTGTACGGTATATATGAAAGTAAAAAAAAAATCATGAAAGTAGGATCAGATTCAGATACATTAAGAATCAAATCAAATATATTAGGATGACTTAGGATTTTATTCTAACAAAAACATTCATAAATAAATTTCATTTATAGAATTCTTTTTGTGTTTAATAATAAATAAGTTTAGTTGAAGACAAGTCATCTACTTTGAAAATTAAAAATTCTAAAAGGAAATAGTAATATCTAATCTGATATATATTATTACGAAAATCAAATCAATCTTGATCTGCCCATACACATATATAAAATGTTGGATAAAGATTAACGTAATTTCATTAAGTACTATACTATAAGCTCGTAGTTTTCATCATGTCCGTTTATCACCGCCAATTTTGTAAGTAAAAAATGGAATTGACATGCATAGACCAGGACCGTGATTTCACTTATAGACGAAATCAATGAAAAATAAATTTTATTGAAACGAATATATTTTTAATTATTTATTAAGAAAAAAATAGATAAAGTGAAAACAATATTAAAAAATCTACATTTTCGTTAGCCTAATCCATGGATAAAAACATAAATCGAGTCTAGATAAGCCTAATCTATAATAAATCTTCCTTTCACATACTATTACCTGTTAACTAATAAGGCCCCATCCATATATCCTCGTCTATAAATTAGGAGCCAAGCAGTCAAACCAATACTAATATATGTATTAGAATTCTAAACACTCACAAGAACCATGAGAATTGCTAAGTTCCTTGTAGCTCTTTCTATCTTGGTCTTGGCTTTCTCATTTGCAGTTGCTCATGATACTAGCCCTCTACAAGACTTCTGTATGGCAACCGATGATACTACCTCTGGAGGTATATATATATATATATATATATATATATATATATATATATATATATATATATGTGTGCTTATTATTGTTATTACTACTAACACTAATATTTTGTGTCACTATTAGTATTACTATTACTCCGTTGGTTCTATTAAGTTTGACAAATTTTGAGTTTTTTTTTATTTCATTAGATGACATTTTTAGAAAATCTGAGTAGCATTAATTATTTTATTCCAATTTTATCATTGTCTAAATATTTACACTAGCTATACCTTGTTTCAATTGAATGAGTATTAATTAAAGGGTAATTTAGTCAATCACTTTTTTCCTTGAATTGAGATGATTTAATCATTTTATTAATTCTTGTGAAAAGTCAAAAACTGTTAAATCTAACGGAATAAAATGGATATTAAGTTTGGTTATTTTAAATTTATTGTCCTATCTCATATATCAATTGCTTACTTTATTGTCAAATATTTGTCACATTTATAGATTTAACTAACAATAAATTATTTTTTTTTCATTTTTACCCTTTGTATATGACCAACAGTAGTTAATTAAAAATTAAATTTGATGTTTGAATATTGTAGATTAATATAATATAGTCAATTCACTAAAATAATTTATTATAATTTAGAGAAATTAAATAATTTTCTTAAAGGACGTGAAATATCTAAATATTGCAAGTATTTAGGGACGGAGAGAATATGGTACAAGTCCAAGGATGGACTACATTAATTAGTTTTAAGAGTTAGTTTTCGCATATGATACTGAGTTCACCTACCTAGTTACATCCATATCAAAATTAAGCTTTATTTAAATAAAAGTTTTTTTTTTAAGGAAAATAACTATGAAAAAAATTTAGAAAAAAGTTGTTTTACCTTATATGGAAAATGGAAAGAAAATATTGAAGGAAATAATATTTTCATTATTTTTCATTTGGGTTTGCATGTTTTGAATCTCTCCAATTTGGAGAGAAAATAATAGAAAAGCGAGAATTTCACTGATTTTTATTAAATTACCTAAGTCAATTTTTGCATATGATACCAAGTTCACCAGCATAGTTCCTAGTTACCATCCACATCAAAATTTAAGTTTTTGTTTGGATGAAAGTAATTTTTTGAAGAAATAACAATAACTATGAAAAATATTTAGAAAAATGTGTTTTACCTTATTTGGATTGAGAGAAAATATTGAAGAAATTAATATTCCATTTATTTTATCGGATCTATTATTTAAAATAAGTGATTGTATAATTGTCGATTTTCAATAATAATATTTTTTTTTTGTAATAATATTATTTTATTTTCTCTAAAATTTTACCGAGGAAAAAAATTTTATTTTCTTCCCTTGTTATATCCAAAGACAAGTGTGAAAAATAAATATAAAAAATTAATAATTTCTCATTATTTCCCTTCATTTTCTTTCCAAACAAGGTGTAAGAGGTTTCTAATTGAGAGAAAAAAAACTCCTAGGTTTCTTAATAACACCTAAACTTTGACAATGATATGTTATATCTCTATGGTTCGAATTTTAGTAACATTGTATATATTTCTGTATTATCAACAATAATTTTTATGGTTTCTGTCTTTAATATATTAAATGTTGTTTAATATGTGGTTAGTATAACTTTTGGAACAATAATTTTTACATTTTTACTTATTAAGGGACTCAGTCAATAAGTGTTTAATGAAATTTAATTTTATTAGTTGAACTCTTCAATTGAAGCATTTTGTAAATTAAAATATTTATTATGTGTAATTTTATAAATTAAAGCATTAGAGTGCCATATATTAGAATTACTTGTAAAGTTTTGATACTAATTTCTGCGTTTGGCCATTCCTCATAGGTTAGGAAATGTTGTTAGCTTTGACTATTAGATACTTTCAACTGGAAATCGAAGAATCTTGGATAGATCTGGCGTAATTTGGGAAAATCAATAGAACAAACTGAATCAAATCGATTTGATTCACTTCGGTTTTTAATTTATTCAGTTTAGTTTTAATTTTAATGGGGAAAATCTAAATTTTTTTGTCAATTCAATTTTTATAAAGCCTCAAAATAAGTTTAAAAATAGCAAAATAGCTAAAAGTAACCGAATTGATTTGATTTAATTACTATTTAGTTTGGTGTTTTAAAAATTTTTGATTGACATATAGCAAATAGATTTCACTTAAAGGGTTTCTCTCCTCCTTCTTTCTCTCTATGCTATCTAACTCTAGTTTTTGTTTAGAGTTGGGGCTGTCAATCAGCGGTAGCCTCTACTTTCATTTTTTTTTTCTTTTCACTCCTGATCTTTTGTTTGTTATTAATAAATTCAAATCTATTTTCTTCTAACATATATGTTTTTCTCTTTGTTTGTTATTATTGTTGCTTTTTCTCTATATTTAGAGTTTTTTTTGTCTATTCTCCCATTAGGGTTTAGTTCCTTCTTAGGAAGGTTTGTTACTAAAACTGTGTTCGGCTACAACTTTTTAAATAGCCAATCAAGACGCTAAATGTTATCTGGTATCATAATTTTTGGACTAGCTTTTAGATGTTAGGGCACCATTTTATGAAAAGTTGATTCAAATCACGTTGAGCTTTTAACGTTTCATGAAAAACTAATTAAACAGCTAACAGCTAAACGCAACTAAAACAGCTAATTTTGTTTATCAGGTCTCTAATTTCATGGAGTAGAGATACATGAATTTAATTAAATCCAATTGCTACCTAACTATTAATTTAAGGTGAACCAACAACATCATACGTAAATCTCACGTGTGATGCCAAAATTAACAAAGTTAATAAGTTAAAACTTGACTTAATTAAACTAATTAATTAATTAAACGGATGTATAAAAATAATACTAGTAATAAAACAAAGTTAAAAGTCTTGGAGTTCAATAATTGAAGTATGGTGGGGCTGCGACTGCTTCTCTCGTGGATAGAATTAAAAATATATTTATTTTTAATGAAACAAATCGTGTTTTAATTTAAACTTTATTAACTATTTTTCTCACTCCTCCCGTGATAAAACTCACCTAAGCATGACCACAATTTGTTTTAAACCAATCAATTCAAACCAAAATCAGATAGAGGTCATTGATTACCAGTTTGAAACCATACGTTTATAGTTCGATTTTAGGTTTTTTGATTTTTTTAATCGAATTGATATAATTGTTTTAAAATTGGCGGTTTAGACTTGAAGCCATGTTGAAAAAAGTTCTTTTTAAAGAAATGCCTACTTTGTTTTATTATAATGTTAAAAATAAATTTTTAGACTTATTTAATTGGTTTAGTTTTTTCAGTAGTACTATTATTTGTTTATTATATTATTATTATTATTATTATTATTTCTTTGAACTAAAAACCAAAAAAAAAAATGAAAAAAATTATCTAATTTTTACTCAAAACTGAAATGAAATGGCCAAAACCGTCTTACAAGCCGTCTAAAAGCGATCTGGTTCTAATTTTGTCCTTCTTATAACCGAAATCAATGGTTTTAAAATCCAAAAAAGTAGTCATACCAAACTCCAATTCGTCGTTACTTTCGCAAATCAAAGCTCTAACTTCATAAATTTATAAATAATTTTTAAATGAAAAATTGAATTAAAACTAATTTATAAATTTGATTTAGTTTAATTTTAAAATTCAAATATTTGTCTCAATTCAATTTAATTTTTGTACGAAAAGTTTTAAAAATTGAATCGGATGGAATCCAAATTGAAATGTTTTATTATTTTTAACAATATTTTCAGTTATTCTCATTCTCTTTTATAAGGAAATAATTTCTAAGTAAAGTCACTAAACCAAGAAACTGAACCAAATGGGTTCTATTTGATTTGGTTCCTCTTGAAATTAGTTTATTTTTTTAATGTAATAAAAAAAAAAGCTTTCGACTTGTGTCAATTTGATTCTAATTTTAATCGACGCAACCCTCTTTTCATGAATTTATTTTTCACTTTAGATATTTTGTTTAAAGTTTTTGATTTGTTTGTTGAATTTTTTTCTTTAGGTCTTTCATTTGTTTTTGATTTTTTTTTTTATTTTTTGAGTCTTTAATTTTGTAGCTTTGATTTGTAGAGAGAAAACTATTATTGGAATTTTTTAAGGGTATATTCCTTTTTTTTTTTTTGATTTTTTTTGAATGGATCGTGTGAAATGGAGTATATAGAACTTCAAATTATTCAATTAAATAATAATAAAATAAATTTATTTCTCTAAATTGAACAATTAAGCTATTTATCTGAATTTGTAAATCAAAAATTTTGTCTAGATAAAAAAAATCTTGTTCAAAGTTGAATTCAATATGTTATAAAACTTTTTAGATAAAAAGATAAAATTGTCCCTTATAATTCTAAAATAACATCATATACCATTTAGTAATCATCAATTAATCAACTCTTGATACCATTTCTTAATTATTTAGTACTATATACTCAACGACGGTAGGAGGGGTTAGCAATGGCCCCTATCTCCCCCTAACCAAAATTGTTTTAAAAAAAAATATATCCATAAGATATTGATTTTTTTTTTATTTTACCTTTTAAACAATACATAAATGTTTTCAATTTAACCTAAAAAATATTTTAACCCCTAACTTTAATTTCTGGCTTATATACTTTTAATTCGAAATATGTATTCAAAATCTAGCATAATAACCATTCAACCATGTTTTTGTCCGCCTGAAAGGCTTCGTTTCTTTATTGCCCTGTGAGAGAGAGATTGTGGAAGTGGTGGTAATGATGATGAGGTTTACATGAAAGAAAGTATGTTAAATAATTTTATCTGGGATAAAGAAGTGAGAGAGGAAAATTTTTAAAAAACATAAAAAAAAAATCTTTTAATTAAATTAATTATAAAATAGCATTATTTTTACTAATGGAATACAATTATAACTTTTAAAAAATTATTACTCTATTTTTTTTTCTCTTGATCAATGGTTAAAAATAATATCATTTGAAGAAAAAATTATTTTTGATTGGTTTACTTTCCATTTATGAAGTGGTCTCATAGGTCAGGGATACATAAATCGTTCCGAAAAAGCACAGAATAAAAGGGCAAAAATTGTGTTTTTTTGCACTATATCTAAATTGGGGATAGCACATGGGAAATGCTTCCACAGTGCATTAGTAGTTGCCCACTAAACTATGCACTAGTCACGGTCATGGTAGATAGATAGGGTGCATAGTTTCCTTTTCGATAAGTAGATTTTTATTGTCCTTGGCTTTGTGAGAACCTAAAATCCTGCCAAGAGGAGAGAGGAGGGCCAACCTTGGAAAGAGAGCTTTCAAAAAATAAATTTAGCCGGCAATGCATAGAAAGAGATTGATGCGGAAAAATCCTGTCTTTATTGAAATTGAACAAAAAGAAAATATCGCAATAACTTTTTAAATTTGTGTCTTTTATAGAATCACGCACCGAACAATGTGGCTACTGAAGTTTTTAAAAATTATGTTCATCACTTAGCGAGTGTGATATGTGACATTTTTTATGGATTAAACTTTATTAATAAGCACTTGAATTAGATTAATACATTACATCTCGAGTTGAATTTTATCTATAAGTTTAAAAATTTAAAATCTAAAATTGTTACTATTGATAGAGCTTTACTTGAATATCAACCACAATTCAAATGTGAAAATTTATTTACGCATAAAAAAAAAAGATTAACATTTTCTCATTTATTAAAAGTGCTAATGAGCTGAAATGGCATTACAGGCTACACAACAAAGGTAGTCAACGGCACCTAATTTTTATTTTTATTTTTTTTGAAATTTACCTTATAAAATATAGAAAATTTTACATTTTGTTATAACGAGTGATTTTTTTCGATATCGCTTCCTCTAAATTTTAGAAAAAATTTTTTGCCTCTTCTAATTATTTTTTCTTGTTCCACTACAGGGATAGCTTTTCTCATAGTTCACTAAATTGATAAAAACTCTTATGATCGAAAGAACTTGAACTCGTGATACTTGGTTGGCAAAAAAAGATTAACCTTTTGAACGAGACATTTATTATAATTTCCATGAAAAAGTTTCAGGTTTCATCTGGCAATCTGTACCAGCTAATACGAGAAGCATAAAACATTAACAAACAGATTTGCTTTATCGAATTTTCTTTTGTGTTTGGTAATAAATAAGTTTGAAACTCTAAAAGAAGAAAATATATGTATAAAAATCAAATCAATATTGATCTATAAAAGGAGAGAGTAATTAAATTTATTCATTTTCATTTTTATTAAATACTGTAGGCACGTATATAGTTCTCCTTATGCACGCTTATCGCCACAATTTTTGTGAGTATAAATCCTCCCACATGCTACCGCCTGTTCCCTTAAAAGGAATTAAATAAACCCACCATCTGATACCCTCTTCTATAAATTAGTACCCAACCATTGAAACCTCATCCATTCATTGCTTATCAAACCCTACTCGATATCTAAACATTCCAAAAAATAATGAGAATTGCTAATTTTCTTGTACCTCTTTCTATCTCGGCTTTGGCTTTCTCAGTCTCCGTTGCTTATGATCCTAGCCCTCTACAAGACTTCTGTGTGGCAACCGATGATACTTCCTCTGGAGGTATTCATGTACACGTGCTTATTATTATTATTATTACTACTACTACTTTTTATCACTATTAGTATTCCTGTTACTCGCTCTGTTCCGTTAAGTATGTCACAAGTTTAACCGCATAACTACTTTTTTTTTTTTTCTAACTAGTACTAACTCCATTTCACAATATTTGTTACGTTTGAGAAAATAGTTTGTTCCAAAATACTTGTTACATTTGTGATTTCAAGGAGTGATAAATCTTTTTTTTTTCTATGTTTAATCTTTGTATATGAAACAAAATCTTTGTTTATAGAGTATGATACCAAGAATCAAATGTCAGTGAATAACGTACCAACCAAATGAATTCTTGGGATTGGAAAGGCAGCTAAAGTGAACTTTTGAAGTTTGAACATTAACGTTAAACTTGAGTTATTGTTCCTAGGGTTATCACTAATCCATATTAATTAACCTGTCTAAAATTTGAATTTTAACATCAGATTCATCGGATATCACTTTGTATAACGATGAAAATCCTAATATATATTTTAAAGATTTTGATAACGAAAAGATAATAGAATGTCACATGGGATTAAAATTCTCAATGAGGTAATTTGAAGACATTAAGATAGGTAAACTTGGTATAATCTCGCATGGGATTAAAATTCTACACTCATATCCTCATGTTATTTTATTTTTTGTTTTTCATAAATTTGCTTGAATTGGGAGCTTATAATCCTGGCTAGATACCACTCCAATGCCGTTAAAATATATTTATGTTATTTTTTGAATATTAATCTATTCAAGTTTAAAATTTCCAGCTCCACCATCAATTAAATTAACTATATGAATAATAGATAATCACTTCAATTTTATCTTTGGTGCAGCATTCGTAAATGGAAAATTCTGCAAGGATCCAGAGCATGTAACAGCAGACGATTTTTACCATACTGGACTTAATATTGCTAGGCCGACATCAGACCAACTTGGAGTCCGTACAAATCTTTTAACTGTAGAAGAAATACCAGGACTCAATACATTAGCACTATCCATTGTTCGAATTGACTTCGAAGCAGGCGGAGTCAACCCGCCACACCATCACCCTCGAGCATCTGAAATCATAACAGTATTGGAAGGAACTCTTTATGCTGGTTTCATTACAGGAAATCCTGATCATAAGGCTTTTGTCAAAATTTTAAAAGCAGGAGATGTTTTTGTATTTCCATTTGGATTAATTCACTTCCAGTTCAATATTGGTAAAAGCCCTGCAGTTGCTATAGCAGCATTAAACAGTCAAAATCCAGGAGTGGTAACTTCAGCAAATACCGTTTTTGGAGCTGTTCCTTCTCTTAATCTTCAACTTTTGGCCAGAGCTTACCATCTTGATAAAAATATAGTGGCTAATCTTACAAAACAAGAATGGGTCAATCCATCTGACCTTAATGCGTATTCTAGCTATTATTGATATATATTTAGAGTTGTGACAGAGATAAAAATGAAGATTGATGTTACCAACTCTTTCTCGTCTGTATTGTAATAACAGAGAAAGAATATCTATCTATCTATATATGTGTGTGTGTGTGTAAGCAAAGCAGTTTGCGTTATATAAAAGTCAAGTGTAAGCATCTGAAATTACCAAGTATGAGAATAACAATAATTATTTAGTACGATTATAAGAAGATACGATGTAATAGCAACAATTGTAAGAAGATAAATTGTTTTATATTTTTAGATAATGTCTTTATCATGATAATATTTATTAGTTACATAATATTAAGATAATACATTAAATTAAATTAAAATATAATTACAATATAAATAATCCAAGCCATAAAATAAGAAATACTTAATTGCTACTAGGAGCTAAATTGCACGGACACTGGACACGAGATACGAAACGGAATATATGGTAATAAATAAACAATCATTTATAATAAATAAAAAACATAAAATAAAAATGCTTAATTTTTATTTTAATATAATTAGTTTAAATTAAAATTCAAATTCAAATTAAAATGCATATAACCCAAATTATAAAATAAAACACTATTTAATTTCTTATTTTAATGATTACCTTGATGTATGGGATAGTCTTATATACTAGAAGTTCTGTTGCATAGATACGGGACACGGGATACAAGAACGTACGGATATGATAATCAATAAACAATCACTTGTAATAAATAATAAATAAAAAATAAAAAACTTAATTTCTTATTTCAATATAATTAGTTAAATTCTCAAAATTATTATCACTATTGAAAAATCTATATCTATCTATATAATATATAAAAGCAGGGTAATTTGCTTTATATAGAAACTAAGTGTAAGTAGCACAATTTGTCACTTGGTGTTATTTTGGTTTATAGAATGATAGATGTTAAAATACACACAATTTAGCACAATTATAAAAATTGTAAAAAGATCCATTGTTTTATATTTTCAGATAATCCCTCTATCAAAATTATATCTTTAAAAAACATTATCTCTAGCATTTAATTTAATATATTAACATAAATTTATTTTTTCTTATAAAACAATTAATAAGAAATCCCCACGCTTAAAAAAAGTGTGAATAAGTAATATATTACTATTAAATAAATAATATATAAGCAATTTAAAAAATATAAATTGAAACGTATGGATATGATAATTTTTAAAAAAAGTAGAGCATCCACACGTTTAAGACACGTTACACTAAATAAGTAATACATTAATATTCCAAATAAATAAACAACAATTTCTAATAAATTATAAACATGAAATAAAATAAAAACTTAATTTCTTATTTCAATGACACAAAAAATATTTAAAAATACTTCATTTTTTATTAGTAATAAAAAATATTGGTTGATTAGCTTGGTGTATAGAGTAGTCTCATATACCAGGAGCTGAGTTGCACAAAAATGGGACACGAGATATGGAATATATGGGATACGATAATTTTAAAAAAAAGTAGGATATTCACTCGCTTAAAACACATTACACTAAATAATTAATATATTAATATTTAAAATAAAGAAACAATCATTTATAATAAACATAAAATAAAAAACACTAAATTTCTTATTTCAATGACACAAAAGCAAATTAAAAAAAAAAAACACTTCTTTTTATTGGTAATAAAAAAATCTTAGTTGATTAGCTTGGTGTATGGAATAGTCTTATTTACACAAACATAGGACATAAGATACAGGAATATATAAAATACGATAATTTTGAAAAAAGGCAGAACATTCACACGCTTATGATACAGTACACTAAATAAGTAATATATTAATATTTTAAATAAATAAATAATCATTTATAATAAATTATAAACAAAAAATTAAAAAAAAAAACTTAATTTCTTATTTCAATGACACAAAAACAAATTAAAAAAATTTTAATTTTTTTTTTGGTAATAAAAACCCTTGGTTGATTAGCTTGGTGAAACAACCCGGAATTTTATTTTCAAAAATTTTTCATTTAAAATTTTAATTAGTAATTCTAAACCAATGACATTGTAGGATACTATATTATTTAAAATTAAATAAATTTAATATCCTATGAATTTATTTAGCAAAATTAAATGCAAATATATTTTTATGGTTAACCAAACCTGCAACTAAATGCAAACTAGTAGAGAACCAAATGAAAAATCGACAAACCATGTAAAACCCATGAAAGAAATGAAAATCACACAAAAACCATGATTTGGACTGAACCCAACCCGAATCAAACCAAACCAAAAAAATCAAAAACCTAAACAATTCCAGAAACATCCCCCTATCCCATTTGGAGCGCCAACCTCACACTCTTCCTCCTCTCTCGTTTTTCCAATCACCTGAGACCAGCGCCTTCGACCACCACTCCTCTACCTCCAGTTTCCTTTTCCTTCGACCACCACTCCTCTACCTCCAGTTTCCTTTTCTCTCTGTTTCCGCTAGCGCAGCAAAGGAGAGCTGTGCTATTCCGATCGGCACAGCCTCCTGCAGCTCCTCTCTTCGATTCTCCGGCAAGATCAACCAAAGACCGGTCGATTAGACCCTCCTCTTGACGCTAATAGCTTTGTCGGCCACAGACCTCGTCAGTTCCATCCAAGTTTGCACCAACAGTATCGGTTTTGAGCATTCGAGCTATTTTCGGTCATTTTAATCGGAAATATTCAATTTTCCACACATTCTATTGCTAGGTAAATTGATTTTTGACCCTGTTTCAGTATATTTTCATGAATTCTTTGATTATAGTTTAAGAATGAGTGTAGCATGATTATGACTGCAATTATTATTGCTAATACTTAGGCTATTGCAGAAATTTATATATATCTAGCTACTGTTTAGGTGAATGTGATTAGGAATTTCGAATTTTCGCTTTTGAATTGGTATATAAAGTGATTCCTATATCGATGGTTACATTATTACATTTATTATAAATTCTTGTGAAGAATTAAGCATTCTTTAGGTTGAAGATAGCTAGTTAGCTATATGTTCAAGCCCTTGTTATCCTATGAAGGAATTATTGAATTGTTTCCATTTTGAATGAGTTATAAACTGAATTTTATTAAGAAATGTGCAAAACCGATGTATATATCATGGGTATTAAATAGAAAACTTTGAAGCCCTTGAGCGAGCAACAATTTATTTAGTTGATTTCTTGAATTGTAGTGTTTTGGCCGGATGAGTATGTGAAGTCGTAAACCGGGTTCTTGATGCGGTATAAGCTTAAGTTTAGGAAACTATATTATTGTTGGTGGGCAGCAGCTATTTCGGATACTTCGTACCATTTTATATAATTGGCATGGAAACAGACATATGTATGTATTGATATATTTAATACTCCTATGTCGGTTACCGCTTGATAACAATATTCTTGCTAAATTAACGATTCAAATATAAAACTCTTTAGCTATATCTAGAAGTTGTATTTTTATGTCAAAGATAGAGAAAAATTGATGGGGCTTAATTATATGTTTAAGTTGCTGAGTTGGGTTACTTAAAGTATGCATTAGTTTAGTGACTAATATAGAGTTTTAATAACAATTAAATATGATGTTTATACCTTGAACAAGAATGATTGGTAATATGTTTGGAACAAGTGAAGGTTATTTTTAATTTGCGAGTTATGGTTGAATGGTGATATTGCTATTAATGGAGGATGGAAACTCGACTTGATTGATTGCCCAACGGATGGGCTGTGTGTATTGATTGATATATATATATATATATAATAATAATAATATTGTGATATTTAAAAAGGTAGATAGTCCTATTTTTAGGGAAAATTCTGCCGAAATTTCGATAGAACCTAGACTAGTTTTAATTAATAACATAATAAATAAGTTTATTTAGATAAATTCTATAATTTGATACATAATAAATAAAGTGCTCTAATTATTTATTATTATCATTGTTATTCATTTAATTATTCCATTATTTATTTATTTTCATTCTTATTATTTATTATTATTATTGTTTATTGTTAATACTATTTATTTATTTGTTTAATTTTGCATTGCATTACGATGTTTAATTGATTAATATGCTTGCATTTAATTGCAATACTTGATTAATTGTGTTGTGATAATGCTATGCCTTGTATGTGTGGAGTTGGGATGAAGTGGGTCACTATTGGTTTGTGAGGGCGGTCCACGAGACCGTTGGCCGTATGAGAGATCGGCACCCCGTGTGCACCTGATGATATGGATTATATAGAAACCACAGGGTGGCTTCTTATTGGGCGCCCCTGATAATCTGGATTTTATGGTAGCCAGCAGGGTGGCCTCCTGTTGTGTGCGCCGGCAGATCTAGAATTGACGGAGACGACCGGGTTGCCTCTTGTTGGAATGGAAAAGAAAAAGAAAAGAGAGAATGGAAAGACAATTAGAAGGCTGGTCAAGTGAGGATTAGACCGGTCGGCCATGTATGGGGATCGGCTTCTTGGTGCACACATATGAGAGGGCGAGCCATGTGTGAGGACGGCTCGTTGGGATTTCGGTGACGCCACTAACTAATTTTCACGTGATGTGATTATATGAAGATGTTAATAATTGTGAGTGCTAGTGATATGCCATTTGTGTGACTGACTGCGTGAGCATATAACTAGTCGGATGACTAGATCGATATATTTACATATTTGTGTGAATGCGTGTATTGTGCAATAATTATTACTCCTTAGAAAACTCATATGTCTTGTTTAATTTTTAGGAAGTAAGTTTCTCTTTAATTCGATTTAGGCTATGTTTCTTCGACGCAACGCAATAAAGAAATTTTCCTAGTTCTATAATTATTTTACTATGTAACTATATGATAAAAAGCTATGTATATCAAACAGTTAATGACTTCGCAATTGTAGAATTTATATATATTTAGTCGTGTATTAATATAGATGAAATGATTCTGAGCCCATATTATAAATGTGGCGTATTGTAAATTGGATTCAATCTGTGAAATATTTAAAATGTTAAATTTGGGCCGAGGTATAAAATATTTATGAGATTTAATTTGCATAGTAATATGGGTTGAATGTTTGAAATTTATATTGAAAAAATGGAATTTTAGTGATTCGGACTTACTATAGGCTTCGGGGGCCTTAAGCTTACCTGAGTTCTAGTGCCGGTCCGGCCCATGGTTTCGGGTCGTGACACTTGTGTATAGAGTAGTCTTATGTACTAGGAGTTATGTTGCATGCAAACAAGATACGACAATTTTTAAAAAAGATAGGACATCCATACGCTTAGGACATATAGGCATGGCCACCGGTTCGGTTCTAACCAGAATTGAACCGTACTATAGATGAACCGAAATCGGCGGCTCAAAATTTTGAACCGGAACCGGCGGTTCAAGGGCTGGTTAAGGTTCATGTGAATGTTAAAAAATGAACCTGAATCGGCTCGGAACTGGCGGTTAACCAGCGGTTTCGGTCTGGTTCGAACTGGATTCACAAACAAAATTATTTGTTGCAATAGTACTTAATTTATAAAAAGTAGTGAAAAAAAACATCATCATTTCATTTAATTGGTAGAAAAAAAAGGTTTAGTAGTGAAAAAAAGCATTATCATTTCACTTAATTAGCCGTTTGAACTTTTTTTTTTTTACAAATACCTATTTTTTTCTTTTTATAAATGAACTATATAATTTACACAAGGTTCAAAGTTCAAACGGCTAAGCCTTTGAGGTGACATTTAATTTTTTTATTTTTGGTAAATAAATTTTATTCATTTTTAATCAATTATTTATTTATTTATTATAATTTACTAAATTATCCAAAAATATAATTGTTTTTTTTTTCTATTATAAGGGATAATTTGGGAAACTACATAAATGAAAAATATATGTAAATATGATGAGTTTATTTTTTTTTTCACAACCAATTATATTCTATCTCTTCTCTTCTTAATATTGCTTTATTTTCTTACATCCAATTCTAAATTCCATTAATTTCATATTCCATTTATTCATTTTTTTTCCATAATTTCGTTTAAAATTATGGCACACAATTCACAAAGCTCTAAGGGAAAGCGAGTTGCTCAAAGCGTGGAAGAAATTGATTCAAATGATCCATTGATTGATTTTGTCACCACAAGAAGCAATATCTCCTAATATTTCAATAGGTAAACCACCAAAATCAGATATTTTCAAGAAGCACTTTGCAAAAATTGTTCAAGATAATGGAGAAATCAATGCGGTTTGATGTAATTATTGCGAAAAAGAATATGCATTCAAGCTTGGAGGAGGATATGGCACTCTCAATAGGCATTTAAAATCACATCATCCAAGTGAGGTAGGAATGGATCTAACTCAAACTCAATTATCGTCATCAAGGTATGGTGATCCAAACACTGCTCTATTTAAATATAGTGATGAAACTAATAAAATTGAAATGGCTAAAATGGTTTGTATGGAACGATTATCTTTTTCATTTGGTGAAAAAATTGGATTTAATAACTATTGTAAAAAAGCATTAAATCCTTTAGCAAAAAAGATACCTAGGAATACACTTAAAAGGACTATTTTATCTATTTATTTAAAAGGAAAAGAAATTTTAAAAAATTTATTTGCAAATTTTAATGGTAAAATTGCTATTTGTTGTGATATTTGGTGTGATGCTTGGCAAACTCATTCTTATATGGGTATTACATCACATTGGATTGATAATGAATGGAAACTTGAAAAAAGAATTATTGCACTTAGAGTTTTTGATGACTCTCACACCGCGCATAATATTTTTACCATGTTAAATATTATTTTAGAAGAATATGGTTTGACTAAAAAAATTTTTAAAATTGGTTTTGATAATGCCAGTGCAAATACCTCATCAATAAATGAATTAAAAACTGTTTGTCAACCTAAATTTGGTGGATAGTTTTTTCACACTAGATGTGCATGTCATATTTTAAATTTATGTGTTCAAGATGCATTAACAACATTAAATGTATTTTTATGTCCAATAAAAAATGCTTTAAATCATTTATGGACACATGGATATGTCAGAAAAGAATTTAAAAATTTTTGTCACTCTATGGGAAAAAAATATAAAAAATTTTCAAGAGATATTCCTACAAGATGAAATTCAACTTATAAAATGTTAAAGAGTCTTATGAATATAAAGATATTCTTTCTTCATTTATACAATTGCATGCATCACATTTTCAACTTTATCCAACCAATTGGACTATTTGTAAAAAAATATTAGATATTTTGCAAGTTTTTGAAAGTTGTACGAGAATTTTTAGTGGTGTTTATTATCATACCTCACATTTATTTCCATTTCATTGTTTGGCCATAAGTAGTGCCATAATTGAAAATGAAAATGATGATGATTTACAAGAATGTATATTCATGATGAAAATTAAATGGTTAAAATATTATACTGAAATTTCGGATTTAAATTTAGTTGCATTTTTTCTTTGTCCTAGATTTAAATTAGTTGCATTACAAGAATTTTTTCATCTTTATTATGGATCTTTTAATATTGAGGCAGATTATTTTTCTCTTACTAATAATGTTTTAAGGTATGTCCGTTAATTGTATGATAAGTATTCTAAATTAGTATCTCCCCTTCCTTAAGTATCAGATCCACAAACTACACAATCCACTAAATTTCATTCTACACAATTTACCTTCATGCAAAATGTTTCAAAAAAATCAAGGGAGGGTCCACATTCATACATAGAAATTGAGACATATATTAGCACAGATTTTGAGTTTTTAGGTGATGATGCGGATGAAGATCCAACAAAATTTGATATTTTGGATTGGTGGAAAAAGCATGCAAATCGCTTTCCAGTCTTAGCTTCAATTGCAAAAGATATTCTTGCTTGTCCAATTTCTACTGTTGCAGCGGAACAAGCTTTTAGTGCGGGTGGACAAATTTTAGATCTAACACGGTCAAGATTATCGCCAAATAATGTGGAAATGCAAGAGTGTGTTGACGATTGGACTAAAGCGGCGTTGAGAACTCAAGACCAGCAAAATTCAAGCGACGATGATGATTCTGACTCATTAGCGGGGACTAGTGGCACCGATGACTAAAATTAATTGTAATAATTGGGAGGTTATTTTCCAATGTAATAATAAAAAAAAGAACTATGTGGGCTTTGATTTTCTCTAATTTTCAAGAGGATACGTAGGCAATTAAATTAAAATTTTTCAATTTTAATTTAATTCAAGCCCAAAATAAAAAAATTATAATTTTCTATATTAGTGAGTCAGCAAAATTTGTAAATTTAATGTAATAATAGTTCTAAATTAATAGAAGTTTTTGTTTTAAAATTTTATAATAATTTATTTAGTTAATAAAATTTAAACATTTTAAAATTATTATTTATTCATGAATTCGGAATCAAAATTTTATTATTTTTTTAAAAATTTGCGTAATGCCGCAACCGAATCGGAACCGTAATTTGAACCGTCGGTTCGCCGGAACCGTGCTGAACCGTGCCGGAACCGGAAGTTCAAGGGGCGGTTCTGGTTCAAAATTTTAAACATCTCGAACCGACGGTTCAATGAACCGAAACCGACGGTTCATTGAACCGGCCATGCCTAAGGACATAGGACATTAAATAAGTACATTAAATAAGTAATACGTTAATATTTCAAATAAATAAACAATCATTTACAATAAATCATAAACATAAAATAAAAAAATACGTAATTTTTTATTTCAATGACACAAAAGCAAGTTAAAAAAAAAAACTTTATTTTTATTTGTAATAAAAAAAATCTTGGTTGATTAACTTGATGTAAGGAGCAATTTTATATACCAGGAGTTAAGTTGCATGGATACAGGACAAGATATTAGAACGTACGTATACGAAAATTTTTAAAAAAGGTAAAACATTCACACGCTTAAGACATAGTACTCTAATAAGTAACATATTGATATTTCAAATAAATAAATAATCATTTATAATAAATTATAAATATAAAATAAAAAAAAAACATATTTCTTATTTCAATGACACAAAAGTAAATGAAAAAACACTTTATTTTTATCAATAATAAAAAAAAATCTTTATTGATTAGTTTAGTGTAAAGAGTAGTCTCATATAGCAGGAGCTAGGTTGTACGGACACGGGACACGAGATACGTGAACGTACGGATATAAAAATTTTTAAAAAATATGATATTCATATGCTTAGGACACACTAAACTAAATAAGTAATACATTAATATTTTAAATAAATAAACAATCATTATAATAAATCATAAACATGAAATAAAAAATACTTAATTTCTTATTTCAATAGTTCAATTCTTAAAATTATTATCATTATTGAAAAATATATAAATGGTGTGTATGCATTTTTTTATATGATCCTACCATGCATGACTTTTGCTATTACATATCTTATGAAAAGTTTCGCATGATACTTGAGAAGACATATCTTAGCATCGTAACTTTTCAACATATCTCAATAAGATACAATTTATAATTTCATTATATAATTTTACTATTTTTGAATAATGTTATAAAATATTATTTTATCTTTTAATATTACCCTGCACACCGTGCGAATTATAAGGGAAAAAAGTAATTATATTTTCAGATAATATCATATAGGAGGAAAAACTAAATTAATATTAATAAGCAAAAACAATTTTATTTGGAAATAAGAAAGGAATATAAGGGAAAAGAATTCTGATAATTTTCTCTTCAAATTAGAAGGAAAATAAAAAACTATAAAAAAAAAATTTATAGAGACAAATTAGTTTTATTTTTCTTTTATCCAAAAAAAATAAGTAATAAAAGTTTTTCCAAAAAAAAAACTGAGTCCCTTCTTATTTTTTTTATTAATAATTAATAAATAAATTAAAATTTAAAAAAACAATTCATCACGCATAACAATAATTTAAAAAAAAAGGTAGGAGATCCAAACTTTTAGGACACACCATACTAAATAAGTATATTACATTAATATTCAAATAATAAACAGTCATTTATAGTAAATTCTCAAAATTATTATCACTATTGAAAATTACATTAATAATGTGTGTGTATTTTTTTATACAGGTCATACTAGATGTGTCAAAATGGGTCACGACACGCGAATACAATTCTCCTAACATGCGAAATAAATGGATTAGGGTTTAGGTTGAATAAGTTTGCATCATAAACGAGTTACATATTTATGATATAAATATAAATGTGTTGTTTCGTGGGTTGACACACGGATTAGGCGAGTGACCCATTTATTTAAGAGTAAAAAGGTAATTGTATTGTTAAATATAAATACTCCAACTAAAAACCTATTTAAATTTTATTGTTTTATTACTTTTTTATTTTAATTATAAATCTTGAACAATTTATGCATTTTATGTGTGAAAATTTATTTTTAAATATTATTGGAGTTAAATAGGTTAAAAATTAAAAATACTATAAGCAGGTTAAATGGATTGTATATAGGTTAACACATCCAAATGTATTCATGATATTAAGCAGGTTACACGAGTTGTATATGAGTCAACACGACCCACTTAACCTGTTTATGATATTAAGCAGGTTAAACGTGTTGTGTTCGTGTCAACATCTAATTTTCGTATTGTGTTTAGTGTCGAAATTATAAAAAATCATTTCATTTTTACATATTGCTCCGCGCATCATGCGCTTTAACACTAGGATATATTATATATACCACTGAGTTGGTTTTATATCTCATGTGTGATGATGCACTATTGCAATTTAATGTAGCATGTCTATCTTCCTGAACAGATTCCTTTAAACTATAAAAGTCAAATAGACAGGAATACCCTCAAAGCTTTTTGGTCCAAGAAAATTGGAAAGAATGTATCAATATTATATGCCAAATTTTCTTTTGAAATTACCAGAGGCCAATAAGCAAATTATTTAACAAAACCCATATATACCAAAATTGTTTTTCTCTAAATTCTTCTTCTTCTTCTTCCTCTTCTCTGTCTTTTCTTTCTTGTTGTGTCTACTGCAACTTGTTCAATAGCTTTCCCCCTTCGAGCTATCTTGTTGTTGATTCGTTTGGCAATTTTTCAGTTTTTGTTTATATAATGATCAGAAACTCTGATAATACGACCAGAGGTGGCTCAGACAAGGCGCTAGCAAGGGCACCGCTCATAAAATTTTCAAAATTTTATTAATTAATTTATTTTTATTTCACTGGATGAAGCCCTAGGCCAAAAGTGTGTTGCGGGCTATATACACTGATGTGAGAGTGAAACTCTCTGTTTTATTTATCAAATCGGTGAAAACACTGTTGTGAGAACAAGAAATTTTAAATTTTGGTCTTTTGATTACATTGCATATTTCAATTTCCTAAATTTAAAATTTTGGATTGTCTTGCAACTTCATTATTTAACGTTTTATATTAAGAATTTAAAAATAAGAAGAACAAAATAAATAAAATGCTTTTGGTTAGTTTTCTTCGTTAAGGTTTAGATTCATAATAATCTAATAATGCTAACAAAATTAACTAATAAAATCATGTCTTTTAAGAAATATATATTAGGGGTGTTTAAGGTTCGGTTTGAAAATATATTCAAACTAAATATATAACATGATAATTTATAAAAATATTCAAGCCGAATCAAACTATAAATCAAACTCAAATTGAACCAAACCAATGAATGTGGTTTAGTTCAATTTGGATGGTTTGGGTGGTTTTTAATGATTTATTTATTTTATATTTATGAAAAAAGAATTGCCATATCCAACTTACCCAATAGAGCTTTCCCCCTTCCAGCTATCTGATGATTTTTGGTTGTAATTGTTTATATAACTGCCAGAAACTATTGGAATTTTTTTTTTTTTTTTTTTTGTCAATATTTCCATGAGTTCCTTTTGACTATATACTAATTTCGTTTTCGAATTAGTGACGGTCTTCTTTGTAAAAGTTTTTCCATAAATATAACTTTTAACTTTATGAAAAAAAAAAACATTCATTAAACTTTTTATTATACAATTGCACTTATTGAATGCTTCAACTTGTAAATTTTTTGTATTAAATATTTTAATTTTTAAATTTAGATCAATTAAATATTTATTAAATAGTAAAAAATGTGAAAATATTATTCTAAAAATTGTGATAAATACAAATCAAATTAATATTTACATGTAAATATAAAAAATACTAAAAAACTATTGTTGTTAGTATGAATAGGTGTGTAATATTACCATAATTCGTAACTTTAATAACATAATAGATTTCTCGTAAAGTTAATGAAGATACTATAAGTTTTTTAATGTGAAGTAAACGAGTGAATTTATATATTAGACCATTTTAAAATTTTTATTTTTAGTATATATATAATTTTTTTTATAAATTAATATGTTTAGTTGATTCTAATATTATAATAATTGTAAGTGGTATTGCTCCTTAAATTTAATTGCTGCAACTAAAGTGTGTATATTTGTCACAAATAAATTGATATCTCATAAGAAAGAAATTATTGTATATGTAAATACAAATAATGGTCAACATGGAATGCAACAATTATGTAATAGACTTGTACTCGGGAGAAAGTTTTTAGCTTTTTCATTGGAAAGGATAAAAATAAAAAATCCTAAAAATCTCCAATGGATTTGAAGACAAAAGTCATGTTCTACCACAACTTTTAATATAGCTTTTAGTATATTCTATTTATTTGACATTGTCAAAACTCTCTTTATTAACTATATTATTCGATAACATAGTATTTATAATTATTTAGAGGTTGACGAAATTTTTTATCAAATGTTAAAACACCCTAGCTAAAACTTTTAGCATTTTATAAAGAGTGATTAAATTTTTTTTTTCCGAATTCAATTAATTAAAGAATTAATGTCTTTTTTTGTGATTTTCAGTTAAACAACTAATTAAATAGTTATTTTTACTAAAAATTTTAATTTTAACCATTATATAAATAACTATTATCTAAAAGTTAATAGTTAACTGCTAAAAGCTACTAAAACAATTAATATTATCGAACGTGCTCTAAATTTATTATCAAATTTAGGTTTTTCTACTCCCTTAGGGTACCACATTCAAGCTTTTATATGTTGTGGTTGCAAATAAATTATTTAATCAACCGATTATTCGATCAACTAAAATGTATTGTATTTACTAGTGAATTTCATTTACAAAGTTAGAAGTTTAAAATTTAATGTTGTTATTGCTGAAATGATAAATATGTGTATAAATTTAAAAAATTATTAAAATTATTAAAATCTAATATTAAAATAGAAAATATTTGTTATATATGGTAAATCAATTAATGAGCATTTGAATCAACAATTTTGAAATTATGTTTAGTTAAAATTATTAATCGAAATTAAATTATTATGTATAAAATTACATTTAAATTTTTAAAAAGGTTATGAAAATTATTAATATTTTATAACTTAATATTTTAAAATTTTAAAATTGAATTATTTTCTTTTCCAGTAAATAGGACTTTATTAAAAGACAAAGGTTAGTGGGTAGGGTACATGTAAAACAGAACAAACAAAAGAATTGTATAGAAACTAGAAAAGGAACAAGAAAGAAGGCTGCGCCTAAACGCTGGGTCAAGCAATAAGAGCAATATCCACTCAAACGTAACATGCCAAACGTGCACGGGTTTAGGTAATACTGTTAGAATTTATGATAATTAATTAATTAATTAATTATTATTGTGATAATACTTATTCTTTCTAGATATAAATAATTTGTTCATATCTTATCTGTATTGTTTTACGTAATCCATCATTATTCATAGCAGAAAATAGGTTTTTTTAATCTCTCTCGTCTTTCCATCTCTCAGTCACGCATAAAACCCTGATTGCTAAGGCAAGGTGCTCTTAGACTGTGGCTCAAAGGATATTTTCTATACGTTATGGTTGCTCCTATGGTTGATAATACGAGGCTTATTTCTTCGCTACAAAAAGTATATCCATCTTTGTTTTCATATATATATGTATATACTTCCAATAGATACCGATTAGATTCAAGCAGTAAGGTACATTGACGGATGATTTCTGTGAATTTAAGAAATTCGATCTAGAAAAGCATTCATAAGAGAAACAATCAAGAACCAGATACTCGATTTCAATCCCAAATTGAAATCAAAATCAACTAGCCAGTTCTCAAACTTAAAAATCAGTTTTAATCTCAGTTTAGAACCTAGAAAGCCTTAAAGTGCTGGCTCATTACTAAAACCTTTCGTTCAATGAATCAGGCAGGCAAATTGGATAGCAACGTTTGCATTTTTAGTATAATCAGTAGTCAAAGAAAACTGCAATGATTGGGACATCCTTAGTTTTGGACATAAGTAGTATATTTTTTAAGGTTGGTTCTAATACAAGACTAAAAACCCATTATGTTTAAATACAAAGTTTTCTTTTTTTTCTCGTCTAGACTAATTTCTGTAACAGCTTTTGATATAACTTTTAATGATTTGATTAACTCTATTATTTATAGGATTTAGTAGCATGATTTTGATTTTTATATTAATATTTAGAGTTTGAAACATCTAACAATTATTAAAACAGTTAATTTTATTGAACATGACTCGAAAGCAAGATCTCATTTATATATTTTTTTTGTTTTGATATCAATAAATATAAGACCAATTTAATCAATATTCATGCATCAAAATAAATTCAGCTATTTGATGTCCAATTGATAAATAAGAGAAAAAATGTTGAATTGGATAGCAAAATCAATATGTATAATTCAATTACACTTGAAGCATATCATTTTCAATAAAGAGGATAACCACGTGGGTCATTTTTGGATAGATTATTAGTTGCAGCAGCAATAAAATTAAAATTATACCAATTATTATTATTATTATTATTATTATTATTATTATACAAAAATATTAGTAGTAATTAGAAACACAATCTCAATATTATTAAAATTCATGGTCTGACTACAAATTTGGATTTTATCTATCATTTTGGAATTGAAAACATTATACCACATCCAAATATAAATCGAATTATTTTTTATTCAAAATGGGAAATTTACTAAAATACAATTATTATATTGTAGCAATTTTGAAGAAGAACATTTAGTTTGAAAAGAAAAAATTGAGGAACTAAAGTGGCCGGACAAAGTAATTTGATAATTACGTGTCAAAAAAATGTATCTATATTAAACAGAAAGAAAATACAAAATTTGCTATTTTCTATGCAAAATCAAAATTCTATGGTCTTTATTTCCACATTCTACAGAAAGTGTTTTTTGCTTTGTTTGGAAAAAAAGTATTGAAAGAAGAAATATTTCACGTACTTTCCACTAGACTTATCATATTTTGAAGCTTTCCAATTTAAAGAGAAAAAATAAAAGAAAGTGAAATTTTCACTTATTTTTATTGAATTATCTAAAAGCCTCAAAATAACTAGAATTACATTCTATTGTAAAATAAATAAAAGTATAATCGTAAATTTTCAACAATAATATTTTATTTCTTTCCAAACAAAAGAAAATAATTTTTTTTCCTTTATTATATCGAAATATAACGATGAAAATTAATAATTAGAGAAATATAATTTAGAGAAAAACATCCTAATTTGTGGTCGGACACCAAGAATCAAATTTCAATCAATAAGGTAGAGAGTTAAAACTACTTACCACCAAATGAATTTCTAGGATTGAGCTTTCAAAGTTTGAACATTAACCTCAAGATTTTGAGCATAGTTTGACTCATTATTCCTAAAGTAAGCTAGTCCACATTTAACACTGCTAAAATTTAATTTGTAACATAAAATTCATTGAATATCAATTCGTATAATTATACAAATTCATTGAATATCAATTAATGTTATTTTTGAATGTTAGTCCATTCAAGTTTAAAGGTTCTTGCTCCACAATCAATTCAAAGAAATTAACTATATGAATTATCTTTGGTGCAGTATTTGTAAATGGAAAATGCTGCAAGGATCCAGAGCATGTATCAGAACAACATCAGTATTTGTAAACTAAACCAATTAAAAGTTAAAAGTCTTGGAGTTCAATAATTGAAGTATGGTGGGGCTGCGACTGCTTCTATCGTGGATAGAATTAAAAATATATTTATTTTTAATGAAACTAATCATGTTTTAATTTAAACTTTATTAACTATTTTTCTCATTCCTCCCGTGATAAAACTCACCTAAGCATGACCACAATTTGTTTTAAACCAATCAATTCAAACCAAAATCAGATAGAGGTCATTGATTGCCAGTTTGAAACCATACGTGTTCGATTTTAGGTTTTTTAATTTTTTTTAATCGAATTGATATAATTGTTTTAAAATTGGCGGTTTAGACTTGAAGCCATGTTGAAAAAAATTCTTTTTAAAGAAATGCCTACTTTGTTTTATTATAATTTTAAAAATAAATTTTTAGACTTATTTAATTGGTTTAGTTTTTTTAGTAGTACTATTATTTGTTTATTATATTATTATTATTATTATTTCTTCGAACTAAAAACCAAAAAAAAAATGAAAAAAATTATCTATTTTTTACTCAAAACTGAAATGAAATGGCCAAAACCGTCTTACAAGCCATCTAAAAGCGATCCGGTTCTAATTTTGTCCTTCTTATAACTGAAATCAATGGTTTTAAAATCGAAAAAAGTAGTCATACCAAACTCCAATTCGTCATTACTTTCGCAAATCAAAGCTCTAACTTCATAAATTTATAAATAATTTTTAAATGAAAAATTGAATTAAAACTATTTTATAAATTTGATTTAGTTTAATTTTAAAATTCAAATATTTGTCTCAATTCAATTTAATTTTTGTACGAAAAGTTTTAAAAATTGAATCGGATGGAATCCAAATTGAAATGTTTTATTATTTTTAACAATATTTTCAGTTATTCTCATTCTCTTTTATAAGGAAATAATTTCTAATAAAGTCACTAAACCAAGAAACTGAACCAAATTGGTTCTATTTGATTTGGTTCCTCTTGAAATTAGTTTATTTTTTTAATGTAAAAAAAAAAAAAAAAAAGCTTTCGACTTGTGTCAATTTGATTCTAATTTTAATCGACGCAACCCTCTTTTCATGAATTTATTTTTCACTTTAGATATTTTGTTTGAAGTTTTTGATTTGTTTGTTGAATTTTTTTCCTTTAGGTCTTTCATTTGTTTCTTGATTTTTTTTTTTTTTGAGTCTTTGATTTTGTAGCTTTGATTTGTAGAGAGAAAACTATTATTGGAATTTTTTTAAGGGTATATTCCTTTTTTTTTTTTTTTTTTTTTGAATGGATCGTGTGAAATGGAGAATATAGAACTTCAAATTATTCAATTAAATAATAATAAAATAAATTTATTTCTCTAAATTGAACAATTAAGCTATTTATCTGAATTTGTAAATCAAAAATTTTGTCTAAATAAAAAAAATCTTGTTCAAAGTTGAATTCAATATGTTATATAACTTTTTAGACAAAAGATAAAATTGTCCCTTATAATTCTAAAATAACATCATATACCATTTAGTAATCATCAATTAATCAACTCTTGATACCATTTCTTAATTATTTAGTACTATATACTCAACCACGATAGGAGAGGTTAGTAGTGGCCCCTATCTCACCTAACCAAAATTGTTTTAAAAAAAAAAATACCCATAAGATATTGAATTTTTTTTATTTTACCTTTTAAACAATACATAAATGTTTTCAATTTAACCTAAAAAATATTTTAACCCCTAACTTTAATTTCTGGCTTATATACTTTTAATTCGAAATATGTATTCAAAATCTAGCATAATAACCATTCACCCATGTTTTTGTCCGCTTGAAAGGCTTCGTTTCTTTATTGCTCTGTGAGAGAGAGATTGTGGAAGTGGTGGTGATGATGATGAGGTTTACATGAAAGAAAGTATGTTAAATAATTTTGTCTGGGATAAAGAAGAGAGAGAGGAAAATTTTTAAAAAACATAAAAAAATCTTTTAATTAAATTAATTATAAAATAGCATTATTTTTACTAATGGAATACAATTATAACTTTTAAAAAATTATTACTCTTTTTTTTTTCTCTTGGTCAATGGTTAAAAATAATATCATTTGAAGAAAAAATTATTTTTGATTGTTTTACTTTCCATTTATGAAGTGTTCTCATTAGTCAAACATTTGCTAGTCTAACGTTTGTTATTTCTTATATACGTTACTTCCATCGTGTGCTTAACCGATCACATGTAGTTTGACAACTAAGGTTTAACTAATCCAACCACTAACTATCTTCCAACTCTGCTTTACAACTCAAGTCAACCTTTTATGGTTGATGCAATTAATTTAATAGTTAATTAATTAATTAATGGAGAAGCTAAAAGCTTTGAAGTTGACATGCACATGCACATGTTTTGATGAGAGTAACTTAGAATTGAAGTTAGTCTCATCACCATCATCATCACCATCATCAGGCAAATATCTGAGTGTGCACACACTCGATAAAGTAAAATCAGCACTTGAAAGAGCAGAGAAAGAACCAATTAGGAAACGATCAACAACGCTGTGGAAATCCCGGTTATCACCATCATATTCTTCATCATCTTCTTCCATGAAAGATCTTTCAGATGATGAAGATGAAGAAAAACTTACATCTTCACCCGTGGCTGCAGGTTGTCCAGGTTGCTTATCATATGTATTGATAATGAAAAATAATCCGAAATGTCCTAGGTGCAGTACTGTTGTTCCGTTGCCAATGGCAAAGAAGCCTCGAATCGATCTCAATATTTCAATTTGAGATTGATCAAGATTTGATGTTTGTGATTTTGTAAATGATAGATGGAATTTAGAGGCTCAGAGAAATAGAAGTGTAGGTAAAAAGAAGAGAAAAAATTGGAAAAAGAAAATTATGGTTTTTTATTTTATTTTTTTAACTTTTGAATTCCCATATTCTATCTTATTCTGTTGATGCAGAGAGAATGTCTAATTGCATTTTATTTCTAATTTTTCTGGAGAAGCTTAATGGTTCATTGAAAACAGAGTTTTCAATTCAAAGTTTTGACTAAAGCTATCAAACTTATATACTTCAACAAAAAAAAAAAAAAAAAAAACCGAGTACTTACCAAAATTTCATTTAGTCTTTTTAAAGTGTTGGGTAACGTAGCGTAACTCAATTTTTAACAGTTAAACATAATTAAAATAGTTAAACATTTAAAACTGTAATTGAAAGCGAATTTTAAAGAAATTTAACATGAGAAGCGAGGAGAATAAAGAAAATAAATATTATAAGGACTAGAGTTTAAAAATGAGTAAGGAGGCCATTAAAGGAAAGACATGAGCTGAAAAGTAGATTGAGACATGTATCCATGCACTTAAAAGTGGTGAACAGTTTAGCCATCTTTACAAGTAGTAGTTTGTGTCGATCTCTCCACTCACTGACTCTTTGGTTTGGTAGCTCAGATGATATAGAAATGGTTGTCCTATAAATGTTTGAAAGCTGCATTCACCTACAGTTCGTCAAATGATGACTGTTGAGCTTTTATTGTCACTGGATGAATTTGCTAATTAAGGCCCATTTAGTCATTTACTATACCAATTCATTAATATATACCTAACTTAATAAATGTCATAATTTTATTATATCATCCATCTTAAAGTTTCCCACATACCTTCCTTTATTTGTTTAATGCTTATTTTCTCAACTATTTTTTAATTACTATTTCTTCTTTTGGCATCCTCTGCCTGCTTGTGTGAGATATCTATTCTTTCTTGGATTTATTATTTATCTTTTACCCCTAATTTTGCATGCAATTAATTCATTACATTACATGACATTCTTTATGTGGGAAAAAAAAAATTAAATTTTTGTTTATTTATTTTTTACATCCTAAATTCTAATTACGTACTTTAATTCAAAATTTATTTAAATCTTGCCATAAATCTTTCCGAAAAGCACAGAATAAAAGGAAAAAAATTTTGTTTTTTTGCACGATATCTAAATTGGGGATAGCACGTGGGAAATGCTTCCACAGTGCATTAGTAGTTGCCCACTAAACTATGCACTAGTCACGGTCACGGTAGATAGGGCGCATAGTTTCCTTTTCGATAAGTAGATTTTTATTGTCCTTGGCTTTGTGAGAACCTAAAATCCTGCCAAGGGAAGAGAGGTGGGCCAACCTTGGAAAGAGAGCTTTCAAAAAATAAATTTAGCCGGTGATGCATAGAAAGAGAATTGATGCGGAAAAATCCTGTCTTTATTGAAATTGAACAAACAGAAAATAGCTCAATAACTTTTTAAATTTGTGTCTTTTATAGAATCACTCACCGAACAATGTGGCTATTGAAGTTTTTAAAAATTCTGTTCATCACTTCGCGGGTGTGATATGTGAGTTAAAATGGATTAAACTTTATTAATAAGCACTTGAATTAGTTTAATACATTACATCTCGAGGTGAATTTTATTTATAAGTTCAAGAATTTAAAATTTAAAATTATTACTGTTAATAGAGCTTTACTTGAATATCAATCTCAATTTAAACGTGAAAATTTATTTACACATAAAAAAAAAGGATTAACCTTTTCTCATTTATTAGAAGTGCTAATGAGCTGAAATAGCATTACAGGCTACACAACAAAGGTAGTCAACGACACTTAATTTTGATTTTTTGTTTTTTGAAATTTACCTCATAAAATATAGAAAATTTTACCTTTTGCTATAATAGAGTGATTTTTTTCAATATCGCTTCCTCTAAATTTTGAAAAAAAAAAAAATTTTGCCCCTTCTAATTATTTTTTTTGGTTCCACTATAGGGATAGCTTTCCTCATAGCTCACTAAATTGATAAAAACTCTTCTGATCGAAAGGACTTAAACTCGAGATACTTGATTGGCAAAAAAGGATTAACCTTTCGAATAAGACATTTATTGAAACTTCCATGAAAAAGTTTCAGGTTTCATTTGGCAATCTGTACCAGCTAATACAAGAAGCATAAAACATTCACAAACAGATTTGCTTTATGGAATTTTCTTTTGTGTTTGATAATAAATAAGTTTGAAACTCTAAAAGAAGAAAATATATGTATAAAAATCAAATCAATATTGATCTATAAAAGGAGAGAGTAATTAAATTTATTCATTTTCATTTTTATTAAATACTGTAGGCACGGATAGAGTTCTCCTTATGCAATTTTTGTGAGTAATAAATAAATCCACCATTGAAACCCACCATCTGATACCCTCTTCTATAAATTAGTACCCAACCATTGAAACCTCATCCATTCATTGCTTATCAAACCTACTCGATATCTAAACATTCCAAAAAATAATGAGAATTGCTAATTTTCTTGTACCTCTTTCTATCTTGGCTTTGGCTTTCTCAGTCTCCGTTGCTTATGATCCTAGCCCTCTACAAGACTTCTGTGTGGCAACCGATGATACTTCCTCTGGAGGTATTCATATATACGTGCTTATTATTATTACTACTACTACTTTTTATCACTATTAGTATTCCTATTACTTACTCTGTTCCGTTAAGTATGTCACAAGTTTAACCACATAACTACTTTTCTTTTCTAATTAGTACTACCTCCTTTCCACAATACTTATTACGTTTGAGAAAATAGTTTGTTCCAAAATATTTGTTACATTTGTGATTTCAAAGAGTGATGAATCTTTTTTTTTTTTCTATGTTTAATCTTTGTATATGAAACAAAATCTTTGTTTATAGAGTATGATACCAAGAATCAAATGTCAGTGAATAACGTACCAACCAAATGAATTCTTGGGATTGGAAAGGCAGTTAAAGTGAACTTTTGAAGTTTGAACATTAACCTTAAACTTGAGTTATTGTTCCTAGGGTTATCACTAATCCATATTAATTAACCTGTCTAAAATTTGAATTTTAACATCAGATTCATCGGATATCACTTTGTATAACGATGAAAATCCTAATATATATTTTAAAGATTTTGATAACGAAAAGATAATAGAATGTCACATGGGATTAAAATTCTCAATGAGGTAATTTGAAGACATTAAGATAGGTAAACTTGGTATAATCTCGCATGGGATTAAAATTCTACACTCATATCCTCATGTTATTTTATTTTTTGTTTTTCATAAATTTGCTTGAATTGGGAGCTTATAATCCTGGCTAGATACCACTCCAATGCCGTTAAAATATATTTATGTTATTTTTTGAATATTAATCTATTCAAGTTTAAAATTACCAGCTCCACCATCAATTAAATTAACTATATGAATAATAGATAATCACTTCAATTTTATCTTTGGTGCAGCATTCGTAAATGGAAAATTCTGCAAGGATCCAGAGCATGTAACAGCAGACGATTTTTACCATACTGGACTTAATATTGCTAGGCCGACATCAGACCAACTTGGAGTCCGTACAAATCTTTTAACTGTAGAAGAAATACCAGGACTCAATACATTAGCACTATCCATTGTTCGAATTGACTTCGAAGCAGGCGGAGTCAACCCGCCACACCATCACCCTCGAGCATCTGAAATCATAACAGTATTGGAAGGAACTCTTTATGCTGGTTTCATTACAGGAAATCCTGATCATAAGGCTTTTGTCAAAATTTTAAAAGCAGGAGATGTTTTTGTATTTCCATTTGGATTAATTCACTTCCAGTTCAATATTGGTAAAAGCCCTGCAGTTGCTATAGCAGCATTAAACAGTCAAAATCCAGGAGTGGTTACTTCAGCAAATACCATTTTTGGAGCTGTTCCTTCTCTTAATCTTCAACTTTTGGCCAGAGCTTTCCATCTTGATAAAAATATAGTGGCTAATCTTACAAAACAAGAATGGGTCAATCCATCTGACCTTAATTCTTATTCTAGCTATTATTGATACATATTTAGAGTTGTGACAGAGATAAAAATGAGGATTGATGTTACCAACTCTTTCTCGTCTGTATTGTAATAACAGAGAAAGAATATCTATCTATCTATCTATCTATATATATGTGTGTGTATAAGCAAAGCAGTTTGCATTATATGAAAGTCATGTGTAAGCATCTGAAATTGCCAAGTATGAGAATGACAATAATTATTTAGTACGATTGTAAGAAGATACGATGTAATGACAGCAATTGTAAGAAGATAAGTTGTTTTATATTTTTAGATAATGTCTTTATCATGATAATATCTATTAGTTACATCCCATCAAGATAACGCATTAAATTAAATTAAAATATAATTAAAATACAAATAATCCAAGCCATAAAATAAGAAATACTTAATTGCTACTAGGAGCTAAATTGCACAGACACAGGACACGAGATACGAAACTGAAACACCCCGAATTTTTATTTTCGAAACTTTTGAATTTAATTTAAAACAAAAATCGAAAATTTTGATGTGTAGGCTACAAATATAACCACAGTGTCAAATCGAGTCCAATTCTGTGATATTGGGCCTAAGCCCAAAATGTATTATCGAAACTTTTGATTTAAGAACATATAAAATATTCGAGAAATAATATGAAAATCCGGCTACTAAGAAAATATTATGGAACCGAACTAAATAATTAAAATAAAATGATCCGGGCCTGAAAACCAATTTGATTTTTTTTGAAAACCGCACGAAGTATTCCGAAAACCGAATGAAAAACTCAAAAATCGAACAAAATGAGACCAAATAGCTAAATCGGACCAAACCGGCTCGAATCGAACCGGAATGGCCCAGCCCACTTTCCTTCCCTTCTTTTCTTTTTCTTTCTTTTCTTTCCCTTCCTTTCTCTCCTTCTTCCTCGCGCGACAGCACCCTCCTCCCTCTCCTTTCGATCTCCGACCACCACTCGACCAGAACGGAGTGGCGATCGGTTCGTCCGACGCCAGAGGTCTCAATTCCAGCCTCCCTTCACGTTGAACAGACCTGCAGCGGCGCGGATGGAGCTTTCTCCCACGCGACTGTCTCCTCTTCCATCTTTGGCGATCCACACCATTTCCGGCTGCCCCAGCGGAGGAAACGGGTGTTAATCGACTCTCTACCACGCTGTGAGTAAATTCCCTCTAACAATTTGTGGATTTATCGACGTTTTGGAGAGCAACCTTGCGCGGAGGAGATGTAGCGGCTGTCGAGCCCGATCCGGCCAATCAAGGACCGATCTCACTAAATTAACGCCAAAAATGGACTCCTTGGTAAATTTTGAGTTGAATGATGTGATCGTGCAAATTTCTGGGAAAGGATGATTTTCCGGCCACCGTGCACGGCTGCCGGCGGCGGCATTCCGGTTACCGGCCGGCGACACTCCGACGAGGCCCCGAGAGACAGAATGTTCTTCTCTTCACGCTGATCACGGAATCATCGCCCGATTCTCAATTGGTACGTTCTAAGACTAAATTCTCAATTTTTGTATATAAAGAATTAATTGATTAATGAATTTTATTGAGATATTAAATAAATTGAATTGAATAATAAGAAATTATGTTATTGGAATAGCTTAAATATGTATATGGACATTTATAGTCTTTTGTAAATAAATTAGATCGGTTAGCATGCGTAATTATGATTAGTTGACTGGTTTAGGATTTTAGAAGAATGTAATTGCAAATTAGTTTAGAACATTGTCAAATAAATTACATGAACCATAATTATAATTAGGAGGTTTGATATTGAGATAAAAATCCCTAACTAATATTTATGTAAGTTAATTTAGGAATTTTAATAAATATTGTTAGGAGAAGTTATAATTTAAAGTAAATAGTTATAGGGCAATTAACACTATTAGTGAATCACGCTTGGAGGTTAATTAGTTGAAATTATTAAGTGTATATATGTAAGTGTGATGGATGATATATGTAGCTTATGGCGGTCGGGTTGAGTTGTTTCGAAAGGAGGATGGGAATATAGCTGATTGATTGCCCGACGGATGGGCTGTGTGTATTGATTGATTAATATATAATAATCTTGTGTTATCTAAACAGTAGGATAGTCCAAATTTTTAGGGGAAATGCTGCCGAAATTTCAGTAGAACCTAGACTGCACATAATCAATAAGTTTATTTACATTAATTGTGCATTGATTAATATATAATAGTTGTTGTTTAATGTTACTACTATTTATTTATTTATTTGCATTGATTTTGAATGTTTAATTGTACATTGCAATACGATGTTTAATTGATTAATATGTCTGCATTTGATTGCAACGTTTGATTAATTGTGCTGTGATAATGCTATGCTCTGTTTGTGTGGAATTGGGATGAAGTGGGTCACCATGGGTTTGTGAGAACGGTCGATAAATATGGATCCTGATGAAATTATGAAATTGGACCATCGGCCGGGTAAATGGGAGATCGGCGCCCCCGTGTGCACCTGATGAACTGATGAAATGATTTTGATGATATGGAAAAGAAAAGAGAAAATGTAAAATAAAATATTGAGAGGACTGGTCAAGTGAGGATTAGACCGGTCGGCCAGATATGGGGATTGGCTCCCTGGGTGCACATGTTTGAGAGGATGGGCTGTTTGAGAGGATGGCTCGTCGGGGGTTTAGGTGACGCCACTGACTAATTTCCACGTGATGTGATTATATGAAGATGTTAATGATTGTGAGTGCTGGTGATGTGCCATTGTGTGACTGGCTGCGTGAGCATATAACTAGTCGGATGACTAGATTGATATGTTTACACATTTGTGTGACTGTGTGTGTTGTGCAATAAGTATTACTCTTTAGAAAACTTACATGTCTTGTTTAATTTTTCAGGAAGTAAGTTTCTCTTTAATTCGATTTAGGTTACGTTTCTTCGACGCAGGGCACTAAAGAAATTTTCCCTAGTTCCATAATTATTTTACTATGTAACTGTATGTATAAAAGGCTATGTATATCAAACAGTTAGTGACTCCGCAGTTGTAGAATTTATTTACATTTAGACGTGTATATTAAAAATGTGATGTATTGTTAATTAGGCCCGAACTGTGGAATGTGGTAGCTGATAATTTGGGCCGAAATTTAATAAAATCTTGAGGTTTATTTTCCTATAAATATGGGCTGAATGTTTAAAATTATATTGAGATAGTAAATTTTTTTGTGTTCCAGGCTTACTACGGGTCTCGGGGGCCTTAAGCTTACCTGGATCGTAGTGCCAGTCTGGCCCATGGAATCGGGTCGTGACAGAAACGTACGGAATATATGGTAATAAATAAACAATCATTTATAATAAATAAAAAACATAAAATAAAAATGCTTAATTTTTATTTTAATATAATTAGTTTAAATTAAAATTAAAATGCATATAACCCAAACTATAAAATAAAAAACTATTTAATTTCTTATTTTAATGATTATCTTGATGTATGAGGTAGTCTTATATACCAGAAGCTGTGTTGCATAGATACGGAACACGAGATATAAGAACGTACGGATATGATAATCAATAAACAATCACTTGTAATAAATAAAAAATAAAAAACTTAATTTCTTATTTCAATATAATTAGTTAAATTCTCAAAATTATTATCACTATTGAAAAATCTATATCTATCTATATAATATATAAAAGCAGGGTAATTTGCTTTATATAGAAGCTAAGTGTAAATAGCACAATTTGTCACTTGACGTTATTTTGGTTTATAGAATGATAGATGTTAAAATATACACAATTTAGCACAATTGTAAAAATTGTAAAAAGATCCGTTGTTTTATATTTTCAGATAATTCCTCTATCAAGATTATATCTATAAAAAAAATTATCTCTAGCATCTAATTTAATATATTAACATAAATTTATTTCTTCTTATAAAACAATTAATAAGAAATCCCCACGCTTAAAAACAGTGTGAATAAACAATATAATACTATTAAATAAATAATATATAAGCAATTTAAAAAATATATATAAATTAAAACGTATGGGATACGATAATTTTTAAAAAAAGTAGGGCATCCACGTGCTTAGGATACGTTACACTAAATAAATAATACATTAATATTTCAAATAAATAAACAACAATTTATAATAAATTATAAACATAAAATAAAATAAAAACTTAATTTCTTATTTCAATGACAAAAATATTTAAAAATACTTCATTTTTTATTAGTAATAAAAAATATTGGTTGATTAGCTTGGTGTATAGAGTAGTTTCATATATCAGGAGCTGAGTTGCATAGAAATGGGACACGAGATATGGAATATATGGGATACGATAACTTTTAAAAAAAGTAGGACATTCACTTGCTTAAAACACATTACACTAAATAAGTAATATATTAATATTTAAAATAAATAAACAATCATTTATAATAAACATAAAATAAAAAACATTAAATTTCTTATTTCAATGACACAAAAGCAAATTAAAAAAAAAACACTTCTTTTTATTGGTAATAAAAAAATCTTAGTTGATTAGTTTGGTGTATGGAGTAGTCTTATTTACACAAATATAGGACATAAGATACAAGAATATACAAAATATGATAATTGTGAAAAAAGGCAGAACATTCACACGCTTATGACACAGTACACTAAATAAGTAATATATTAATATTTCAAATAAATAAATAATCATTTATAATAAATTATAAACATAAAATAAAAAAAACTTAATTTCTTATTTCAATGACACAAAAACAAATTAAAAAAATTTTAATTTTTTCTTGGTAATTATAAACCCTTGGTTGGTTAGCTTGGTGAAACCACCCGGAATTTTATTTTCAAAAATTTTTCATTTAAAATTTTAATTAGTAATTCTAAACCAATAACATTGTAGGATACTATACTATTTAAAATTAAATAAATTTAATATCCTATGAATTTATTTAGCAAATTAAATGAAAATATATTTTTATGGTTAACCAAACCTGCAACTAAATGAAAACTAGTAGAGAACCAAATGAAAAATCGACAAACCATGTAAAACCCATGAAAGAAATGAAAATCACACAAAAACCATGATTTGGACTGAACCCAACCCGAATCAAACCAAACCAAAAAAAATCAAAAACCTAAACAATTCTAGAAACATCCCCCTATCCCATTTGGAGCGCCAACCTCACCCTCTCCCTCCTCTCTCGTTTTTCCAATCACCTGAGACCAGCGCAGCTGAAACGACCCGAAAATTTAATTTCGTAGAATTTTCATTTAAAAACTAAATTTTTTATTTTCAACCAATGAGATTATACCGGCTAGTATTTTATTATTGCTAAACTGGACCCATTAACCAATTTGATTTTTCGAAAACCAAGCGAAAAACTCGAAAACCAAGCAAATTGAGCCGAATCATTGAATTAGACCAAACCGGTTCGAATCGAACCGGAATGGTCTAGAAGCCCCAAGATTTTTTTTTCTTTCTTTTCTTTTTTTCTTTTTTTTCTTTTCTTTTTCCCTTCTTCTTCCTGGAGCCAGCGCCATGCGCGCGACACCCCCTCCCCCTCCCTTTTTTTTCCGACCACCCGAGACCATCGCCAACCTCGTTGTCGCCTCCTCACTGCAGCAGCCCTCGCCTCCCTTCCTCTCTCTCTCCTTTCGTTTCTGGCGTACACTCACAGCAGACTTGCGAGTTTGTGATCGGGAAATCGCGTCGCCTCTTTAGCTCAACTCTCCGGCGATCGATCGACTCCAGCTTCATCCCCGTCGACGGTGTAGCTCCGCTCTCCCCTTCTCCATCGTCGTTCATCTACTGGTGCAGCAAATCGCAAGGAGTTGCGATATCGTTCTTCGGCAGGGACAGTGGCATTTCCTTTCTGTCTTGCACTTTTCCGACATTTTCGCAACTGGGTAAGCAATTTCCAACCTTTCTCTTAGTAAGGTAAGTTGATTAGTGAATTTGCCAGCCTGTGTGCTATGAGATTAAACTGGAATTTAGGAATTTTATTTTTAATTATTCCTTCAAATTATTGTTTGATAGTGTACATATGAGGTAGTAGGTCTAATATTTGCAACAGATTGGTTAGTTGGTGTGCAATTTAAGATTTTAGCGTAGAAAAACTACGAATCTGTGTAGTGGCAGCAAATATATTAAATTGTTGTAGAAGACAAATATGGATGAGGAAGTGTATTTTTTTTTATTTCCAGGTCGATAGATATTCATAAATGCTTATTCATATTCAATAGATGATGGTTCATGGATCATTAAATGGAATTTCGAGATCTTAATTAATAACAAGGAAATGGAAGAGTTTATAAATTATAATTGCATATAATTATTAAAGATATATATATATATATATATATATATATATATATATATATATATAGTTACACTAGAAGGATATAAACGTTAAGCCAATATAAATTTGCAATTGTTTATCTACTTAGTTATTTGCTTAACCTTATAAAGTAAAGTTAAAATTTTGTATTGGTGATTAATTATTGATGTTGTTAGTTGGATGATACGAGATACTTAGAACATAATGTGTAAATTTGAATAGAGTAAAACTTCTTGTTCTAATAAGTGGTAACTGAGGTTAAGCTTGAAGTCTTACATGCCTAGGTACCAATGAAAAGATATGGAATAAGAATTAATCGTGAAAGTTAATTATGCACATATGCTTGTATATACATACATATGTATCCAATGACTGATAAATGATGTTATTTAGAATACGAATTAAGCTTGTGCAAGTTGTTATGGATGTTAAATGGCGATATTGTTATTTAAAGGAGGACAGGTATTCGATTGATTGATTGCCCGACGGATGGGCTGTGTGTATTAATATATATATTATTGTGATATTTAAACAGGTAGATAGTCCTATTTTTAGGGGAGATGCTGCCGAAATTTCGATAGAACTTAGACTAGTTTTAAGTAATGACACAATTAATAAGTCTATTTAGATTAATTCTATAACTTAATAAATATTAAATAGAATGCTCTAACTATTTAATTATTTTCATTATTATTCATCGAATTATTCAATTATTTATTTATTTCCATTATTATAATTTATTTAATTGTTTGTTTATTCTTAATATTATTTATTTATTTATTATCTTTATTATTCATTTAATTATTTAAGTATTTAATTATTTTCATTGTTATTGTTTATTATTATCATTTATTTTATTGTTGTTATTTATTGTTAATGGTATTTATTTAATTATTTAATTGCATTTGAGAATGGATGTCTAATTGTGCATTGCATTACGGTGTTCAACTGATCAATATGTCTGCATTTGATTGCAATGTTTGATTAATTGTGTTGTGAAAATGCTATGCTTTGTTTGTGTGGAATTGGGATGAAGTGGACCACCATGGGTTTGTGAGGACGGTCTGTGATATGGATCCGGTTATGATATGATAATTGACCGTCGGCCGGGAAAATGGGAGATCGGCGCCCCCTTGTGCACCTGATGATATAGATTATATGGGAATTCACAGGATGGCTTCTTGTTGTTGCGCACCTGATAATCTAGATTTGATTGTAGCCCGCAGGGTGGCCTCCTGTTGTGAGCACTTGATGATCTAGATTGGATGGAGACCACCGGGTTGCCTCCTGTTGGTATGGAAAAGAAAAGAGAGAATGGAAAAACAATGAGAGGACTGGTAAGTGAGGATTAGACCAGTTGGCCGTATGGGGGATCGGCTCCCTGGTGCACATGTATGAGAGGGCGAGCCATGTGTGAGGACGGCTCGTTGGGGTTTCAGGTGGTGCCACTGACTAATTTCCACGTGATGTGATTATATGAAGATGTTTATGATTGTGAGTGCTAATGATATGTCATTTGTGTGACTGGCTGCGTGAGCATATAACTAGTCGGATGACTAGATTGATATGTTTACATATTTGTGTGACTGCGTGTGTTGTGCAATAATTATTACTCCTTAGAAAACTCACATGTCTTGTTTAAATTTTTCAGGAAGTAAGTTTCTCTTTAATTCGGTTAAGCTATGTTCCTTCGTCGCAGAGCTATAAAGAAAATTTTCCTAGACCAATAAATATTTTGCTATGTGTCTAGATGTATAAAAATCTATGTATATCTATTAGTTAGTGACTCCGCAGTTGTAAAATTTGTATATAATTAATCGTGTATTAACATAGACAATATATTTATGTGAGCTCATATTAAATGTGGTGTATTGTTAATTGGGCCCAAACTATGGAATGTTGTAGCTAATAAATTGGGCCGAGATTTAATAAAATCTTGAGATTTATTTCCTACAAACATGGGCTGAATGTTTAATATTATATTGAGATAATAAATTTTTTGGTGTTTCAGGCTTACTACGGGCCTCGGGGGCCTTAAGCTTACCTGGGCCCTAGTGCCGGTCCGACCCATGGAATTGGGTCGTGACAAAGTTGGTATCAGAGCTTAGGTTAGGGTTTTGGGACACAACTGCGGAGTATAGGAAATTTCTTTATGTTGGGATCGGCCGTAACCAACATAAGGAAGGAAACTTTATGATTTCCCTCTCTAGGGATGGTGGACGCACTAGACCCTATGAGGTGGGAAAACCCACACCTATTGTGAAGATCCATAAACTATAGAAGAACTAATTGAGGATTAGAGTGCAAGTAATGGATAGTAGGATGAACCCATCACAATACCTGTAGGGGCGAAAGCAATTATCAACCCTTAAGCTAGGGAATAGAGTAATACCTGATGGTAGTGGATTGGCCTGATCACCCAGTACACTACTTTTCATGTGAACTCTATTCCTATCAGTGAACAGGATAGTGTAGAGAATAAGTAGGTTTTCTAATTGTATGGTGGATTGATGAATTTTGGGTGATTAGGAATCGGTATTTTAGTATTCAGTTCGGCTACTGAATTTCTTTAGAATTTCTTTTTATTGTTTTATTTACTTGATATTGATATTTAAATTTTAAACCCCATTTTTATTTTGAATTCAAATTGTGTTATGATAAATAAATTGAAAATTGATTATTTATATAGAAAAAAAAAAAAAAAAATATTTTTGAAAAATTGTCTATTTATATCACAGGGCCGGTGGGATAAGATAGAGGGGTGGTAATAATAATGATAACAATGATATAGGTAAGTAGGTAGTTCGCAGTCAAGATAGAAACACGAATGTTGGAATGGTCAGGTAGGCAATTTTGGGTACAGAAGTTGAGTTGCTACTAAATTAGGAGTATAGGATTGTTTAATGTGTAAGTAAGAAAGATAACAATAGAAATGAACTTGGATAGTTTAAGGGTAAGACATAATAGTTGACAAATTGTAATATATATATATTAGGAGTTAGTGGTAGATAAAAAAAAAAAAAAAAAAAAAAAAAAAAAAAAAAAAAAACCTTACTCGACTTGAATAGGAGAATATTGATTGATTAAGGACAAATGAGATAGGTAAGTTAAATATACAGTTGACTCAAGTTAGTGATAGGTAGACGTATGGCTAATTAAGACATTTAATTAAATGTTAAGACTGTAGATTAGAAAAATTCTAGTCCATGATATGGACAGAAAAGTGAAGTTATTAGTATATATGCATTCGACGATAAGAAACTAATGAGATTGGTTTGGTGTGATATTTGGGTGTTAAGATGGCATTAGGTTAGGACTTACGAGATTTTCATAGAAGACATTAGTATTGATGTGTATTAGATGAAAGAGTAAGTAATAAGTCTTAGATTGAAATGTTGGTGATTAGATAAATCACGATTAACGAGGATTAACAGACAGTTATTTCGAAGTGCCCTATGATATAATAGACAACGGAAGTCGTAGACGAATTTTTTTTTTCTTAAAGTTTTGAATTAAAGTAATAAGTTTTTGAATTTTTGATTAAAGAAAAGTTTGAATAATAATATATGTAAATTAAACGAGTTAAATCTTGATATTAGAAGTAAATTAAATTTCAGTCGTTTTGTGTTTGTAAACTATATGTTGGGTTTTCATGAAGGAATACTTAGTGAAAATTTAAATTTTCAAAAAAAATTATATAATTTTGAGAAATATATATGACATATATTATGCATCTTCTTGATAAATCCCGTTTTATTGTAAAAGTTTTATTCAAAGAAAGATTTTCTAAAGAGATTTCAGTAGCTGTCTGAAGATAGTAATTGGAGAATTAGACAATAAGCTTAAGTTTCTCGTAAACTTCAGCCAAGTGGCACTAAATAGGATTGTTGGCAATAGAAATTCGAGGTTATAGTAATAGACTTAAGTTTCCTGTGAGTTTTAATCAAGTGACAATAAATGTAATAGATGGTTGAACGAATACATTTTGAGTTATAATGAAACCTTTCATTCATTTATTCTTGGATGTCAATCAAATGATAATTTGTTTGTTAAATATCCTTACATGCTTTCTTTTCTAGTTGCATTCCTATTTCTTGCTCATCTCTAAAATTCGAGGACGAATTTTTATAAGGAGGGAAGATTGAAACGACCCGAAAATTTAATTTCGTAGAATTTTCATTTAAAAACTAAATTTTTTATTTTCAACCAATGAGATTATACCGGCTAGTATTTTATTATTGCTAAACTGGACCCATTAACCAATTTGATTTTTCGAAAACCAAGCGAAAAACTCGAAAACCAAGCAAATTGAGCCGAATCATTGAATTAGACCAAACCGGTTCGAATCGAACCGGAATGGTCTAGAAGCCCCAAGATTTTTTTTTCTTTCTTTTCTTTTTTTCTTTTTTTTCTTTTCTTTTTCCCTTCTTCTTCCTGGAGCCAGCGCCATGCGCGCGACACCCCCTCCCCCTCCCTTTTTTTTCCGACCACCCGAGACCATCGCCAACCTCGTTGTCGCCTCCTCACTGCAGCAGCCCTCGCCTCCCTTCCTCTCTCTCTCCTTTCGTTTCTGGCGTACACTCACAGCAGACTTGCGAGTTTGTGATCGGGAAATCGCGTCGCCTCTTTAGCTCAACTCTCCGGCGATCGATCGACTCCAGCTTCATCCCCGTCGACGGTGTAGCTCCGCTCTCCCCTTCTCCATCGTCGTTCATCTACTGGTGCAGCAAATCGCAAGGAGTTGCGATATCGTTCTTCGGCAGGGACAGTGGCATTTCCTTTCTGTCTTGCACTTTTCCGACATTTTCGCAACTGGGTAAGCAATTTCCAACCTTTCTCTTAGTAAGGTAAGTTGATTAGTGAATTTGCCAGCCTGTGTGCTATGAGATTAAACTGGAATTTAGGAATTTTATTTTTAATTATTCCTTCAAATTATTGTTTGATAGTGTACATATGAGGTAGTAGGTCTAATATTTGCAACAGATTGGTTAGTTGGTGTGCAATTTAAGATTTTAGCGTAGAAAAACTACGAATCTGTGTAGTGGCAGCAAATATATTAAATTGTTGTAGAAGACAAATATGGATGAGGAAGTGTATTTTTTTTTATTTCCAGGTCGATAGATATTCATAAATGCTTATTCATATTCAATAGATGATGGTTCATGGATCATTAAATGGAATTTCGAGATCTTAATTAATAACAAGGAAATGGAAGAGTTTATAAATTATAATTGCATATAATTATTAAAGATATATATATATATATATATATATATATATATATATATATATATAGTTACACTAGAAGGATATAAACGTTAAGCCAATATAAATTTGCAATTGTTTATCTACTTAGTTATTTGCTTAACCTTATAAAGTAAAGTTAAAATTTTGTATTGGTGATTAATTATTGATGTTGTTAGTTGGATGATACGAGATACTTAGAACATAATGTGTAAATTTGAATAGAGTAAAACTTCTTGTTCTAATAAGTGGTAACTGAGGTTAAGCTTGAAGTCTTACATGCCTAGGTACCAATGAAAAGATATGGAATAAGAATTAATCGTGAAAGTTAATTATGCACATATGCTTGTATATACATACATATGTATCCAATGACTGATAAATGATGTTATTTAGAATACGAATTAAGCTTGTGCAAGTTGTTATGGATGTTAAATGGCGATATTGTTATTTAAAGGAGGACAGGTATTCGATTGATTGATTGCCCGACGGATGGGCTGTGTGTATTAATATATATATTATTGTGATATTTAAACAGGTAGATAGTCCTATTTTTAGGGGAGATGCTGCCGAAATTTCGATAGAACTTAGACTAGTTTTAAGTAATGACACAATTAATAAGTCTATTTAGATTAATTCTATAACTTAATAAATATTAAATAGAATGCTCTAACTATTTAATTATTTTCATTATTATTCATCGAATTATTCAATTATTTATTTATTTCCATTATTATAATTTATTTAATTGTTTGTTTATTCTTAATATTATTTATTTATTTATTATCTTTATTATTCATTTAATTATTTAAGTATTTAATTATTTTCATTGTTATTGTTTATTATTATCATTTATTTTATTGTTGTTATTTATTGTTAATGGTATTTATTTAATTATTTAATTGCATTTGAGAATGGATGTCTAATTGTGCATTGCATTACGGTGTTCAACTGATCAATATGTCTGCATTTGATTGCAATGTTTGATTAATTGTGTTGTGAAAATGCTATGCTTTGTTTGTGTGGAATTGGGATGAAGTGGACCACCATGGGTTTGTGAGGACGGTCTGTGATATGGATCCGGTTATGATATGATAATTGACCGTCGGCCGGGAAAATGGGAGATCGGCGCCCCCTTGTGCACCTGATGATATAGATTATATGGGAATTCACAGGATGGCTTCTTGTTGTTGCGCACCTGATAATCTAGATTTGATTGTAGCCCGCAGGGTGGCCTCCTGTTGTGAGCACTTGATGATCTAGATTGGATGGAGACCACCGGGTTGCCTCCTGTTGGTATGGAAAAGAAAAGAGAGAATGGAAAAACAATGAGAGGACTGGTAAGTGAGGATTAGACCAGTTGGCCGTATGGGGGATCGGCTCCCTGGTGCACATGTATGAGAGGGCGAGCCATGTGTGAGGACGGCTCGTTGGGGTTTCAGGTGGTGCCACTGACTAATTTCCACGTGATGTGATTATATGAAGATGTTTATGATTGTGAGTGCTAATGATATGTCATTTGTGTGACTGGCTGCGTGAGCATATAACTAGTCGGATGACTAGATTGATATGTTTACATATTTGTGTGACTGCGTGTGTTGTGCAATAATTATTACTCCTTAGAAAACTCACATGTCTTGTTTAAATTTTTCAGGAAGTAAGTTTCTCTTTAATTCGGTTAAGCTATGTTCCTTCGTCGCAGAGCTATAAAGAAAATTTTCCTAGACCAATAAATATTTTGCTATGTGTCTAGATGTATAAAAATCTATGTATATCTATTAGTTAGTGACTCCGCAGTTGTAAAATTTGTATATAATTAATCGTGTATTAACATAGACAATATATTTATGTGAGCTCATATTAAATGTGGTGTATTGTTAATTGGGCCCAAACTATGGAATGTTGTAGCTAATAAATTGGGCCGAGATTTAATAAAATCTTGAGATTTATTTCCTACAAACATGGGCTGAATGTTTAATATTATATTGAGATAATAAATTTTTTGGTGTTTCAGGCTTACTACGGGCCTCGGGGGCCTTAAGCTTACCTGGGCCCTAGTGCCGGTCCGGCCCATGGAATTGGGTCGTGACAGCAGCAAAGGAGAGCTGTGCTATTCCGATTGGCACAGCCTCCTACAGCTCCTCTCTTCGATTCTCCGGCAAGATCAACCAAAGACCGGTCGATTAGACCCTCCTCTTGACGCTAATAGCTTTGTCGGCCACAGTCCTCGTCAGTTCTATCCAAGTTCGCACCAACAGTATCGGTTTTGAGCATTCGAGCTATTTTCGGTCATTTTAACCGGAAATATTCAATTTTCCACACATTCTATAGCTACGTAAATTTATTTTTGACCCTGTTTCAGTATATTTTCATGAATTCTTTGATTATAGTTTAAGAATGAGTGTAGCATGATTATGACTGCAATTATTATTGCTAATACTTAGGCTATTGCAGAAATTTATATATATCTAGCTACTGTTTAGGTGAATGTGATTATGAATTTCGAATTTTTGCTTTTGAATTGGTATATAAAGTGATTCCTATATCGATGGTTACATTATTACATTTATTATAAATCCTTGTGAAGAATTAAGCATTCTTTAGGTTGAAGATAGCTAGTTAGCTATATGTTCAAGCCCTTGTTATCCTATGAAGGAATTATTGAATTGTTTCCATTTTGAATGAGTTATAAACTGAATTTTATTAAGAAATGTGCAAAACCAATGGATATATCATGGGTATTAAATAGAAAACTTCGAATCCCTTGAGCGAGCAACAATTTATTTAGTTGATTTCTTGAATTGTAGTGTTTTGGCCGGATGAGTATGTGAAGTCGTAAACCAGGTTCTTGATGCGGTATAAACTTAAGTTTAGGAAACTATATTATTGTTGGTGGGCAGCAGCTATTTCGGATACTTTCATACCATTTTATATAATTGGCATGGAAACAGATATATGTATGTATTGATATATTTAATACTCTTATGTCGGTTACCGCTTGATAACAATATTCTTGCTAAATCAACGATTCAAATATAAAACTCTTTAGCTATATCTAGAAGTTGTATTTTTATGTCAAAGACAGAGAAAAATTGATGGGGCTTAATTATATGTTTAAGTTGTGAGTTGGGTTACTTAAAGTATGCATTAGTTCAGTGACTAATATAGAGTTTTAATAACAATTAAATATGATGTTTATACCTTGAACAAGAATGATTGGTAATATGTTTGGAACAAGTGAAGGTTATTTTTAATTTGCGAGTTATGGTTGAATGGTGATATTGCTGTTAACAGAGGATGGAAACTCGACTTGATTGATTGCCCGACGGATAGGTTGTGTGTATTGATATATATATATATATATATATATATATATATATATAATATTGTTATATTTAAAAAGGTAAATAGTCCTATTTTTAGGGAAAATTCTGCCGAAATTTCGATAGAACCTAAACTAGTTTTAATTAATAACATAATAAATAAGTTTATTTAGATAAATTCTATAATTTGATACATAATAAATAAAGTGCTCTAATTATTTATTTATTATCATTATTATTCATTTAATTATTCCATTATTTATTTATTTTCATTATTATTATTTATTATTATTATTGTTGTTTATTGTTAATACTATTTATTTATTTGTTTGCATTTGATTTTGGATGTCTAATTTTGCATTGCATTACGATGTTTAATTGATTAATATGCTTGCATTTAATTGCAATACTTGATTAATTGTGTTGTGATAATGTTATGCCTTGTATGTGTGGAGTTGTTATGAAGTGGGTCACCGTGGGTTTGTGGGGCGGTCCACGAGACCTTTGGCCGTATGGGAGATCGGCACCCCATGTGCACTTGATGATATGGATTATATAGAAACCACAGGGTGACTTCTTATTGGGCGCACCTAATCTGGATTTTATGGTAGCCCGCAGGGTGGCCTCCTGTTGTGTGCACCGGCAGATCTAGATTTGACAGAAACGACCGGGTTGCCTCCTGTTGGTATGAAAAAGAAAAAGAAAGGAGAGAATGGAAAGACAATGAGAGTGCTGGTCAAGTGAGGATTAGACCGGTCGGCCATGTATGGGGATCGGCTCCCTGGTGCACACATATGAGAGGGCAAGCCATGTGTGAGGACGGCTCGTTGAGGTTTCGGTGACGCCATTAACTAATTTCCACGTGATGTGATTATATGAAAATGTTAATAATTGTGAGTGCTAGTGATATGCCATTTGTGTGACTGACTGCGTGAGCATATAACTAGTCGGATGACTAGATAGATATATTTACACATTTGTGTGAATGCGGGTATTGTGCATAAGTATTACTCCTTAGAAAACTCACATGTCTTGTTTAATTTTTAGGAAGTAAGTTTCTCTTTAATTCGATTTAGGCTATGTTTCTTCGACGCAGGGCAATAAAAAAATTTTCCTAGTTCCATTATTTTACTATGTAACTATGTATAAAAAGCTATGTATATCAAACAGTTAATGACTCTGAAGTTGTAGAATTTACATATATTTATTCGTGTATTAATATAGATGAAATGATTCTAAGAGCCCATATTATAAATGTGACGTATTGTAAATTGGATTCAATCCGTTAAATGTTTAAAATGTTAAATTTGGGCCGAGGTATAAAATATTTATGAGATTTAATTTGCATAGTAATATGGGCTGAATGTTTGAAATTTATATTGAAAAAGTGAAATTTTAGTGATTCGGATTTACTGTGGGCCTAGGGGGCCTTAAGCTTACTCGGGCCCTAGTGCCATCCGGCACATGGTTTCGGGTCGTGACACTTGGTGTATAGAATAGTCTCATGTACCAGGAGTTATGTTGCATGGAAACAAGATATGACAATTTTTAAAAGAGAGAGGACATTCATACATTTAGGACATGGTACATTAAATAAGTAATACATTAATATTTAAAATAAATGAAAAATCACTTACAATAAATCATAAACATAAAATAAAAAAATACATAATTTCTTATTTCAATGATACAAAAGCAAATTAAAAAAAATTTATTTTTATTGATAATAAAAAAAATCTTGGTTGATTAACTTGATGTAAGGAGCAATTTTATATACCAGGAGTTAGGTTGCATAGATACAGAACAAGATATTGGAACGTACGTATACTAAAATTTTTGAAAAAAGTAAAACATTCGCACGCTCAAGACATAGTACTCTAATAAGTAATATATTAACATTTCAAATAAATAAACAATCAGTTATAATAAATTATAAATATAAAATAAAAAAAAATACTTATTTCTTATTTCAATAACACAAAAGCAAATGAAAAAACACTTTATTTTTATCAGTAATAAAAAAAAAAATCTTTGTTAGCTTAGTGTAAAGAGTAATCTCATATAACAGGAGCTAGGACATATGACATCCATATGCTTAGGACACACTATACTAAATAAGTAATACATTAATATTTTAAATAAATAAATAATCATTTATAATAAAGCATAAACATAAAATAAAAAAAATAATTAATTTCTTATTTCAATAGTTCAATTCTCAAAATTATTATCACTATTGAAAAATATATAAATGGTTAGTATGCATTTTTTTATGTGGTCCTACCATGTATGACTTTTACTATTACATACCTTATGAAAAGTTTCGTATGATACTTAAGAAGACATATCTTAGCATCGTAACTTTTCAGCATATCTCAATAAGATACAATTTATAATTTTATTATATAATTTTACTATTTTTGAATAATGTTATAAAATATTATTTTATCTTTTAATATTACCCTGCGCACCGTGCGAATTATAAGGAAAAAAAGTAATTATATTTTCAGATAATATCATATAGGAGGAAAAACTAAATTAATATTAATAAGCAAAAATAATTTTATTTGGAAATAAGAAAGGAATATAAGGGAAAAGAATTCTGATAATTTTCTCTTCAAATTAGAAGGAAATAAAAAACTATAAAAATAAATTTATAGAGAAAAATTAGTTTTATTTTTCTTTTATCCAAAAAAAAAAGTAATAAAAGTTTTTCCAAAAAAAAACTAAGTCCCTTCTTATTTTTTTTCATTATTAATTAATAAATAAAAATAAATTTAAAAAAACAATTCATCACGTGTAACAATAATTTTAAAAAAAAAAGGAGATCCAAACGCTTAGGACACATCATACTAAATAAATATATTAAATTAATATTCAAATAAATAAACAGTCATTTATAGTAAATCATAAACATAAAATAAAAAATACTTAATTTCTTATTTCAATATAATTAGTTAAATTCTCAAAATTATTATCACTATTGAAAATTACATTAATAATGTGTGTGCATTTTTTGATACAGGTCATACTAGGGGTGTCAAAATGGGTCACAACACACGAATACAATTCTCCTAACACGCGAAATAAATGGATTAGGGTTTAAGTTGAACAAATTCGTATCATAAACGAGTTACATATTTATGACATGAATATAAATGTGTTGTGTTGTGGGTTGACACATGGATTAGGCAAGTGACCCATTTATTTAAGAGTAAAAAGGTAATTGTATTGTTAAATATAAATACTCCAACTAAAAACCTATTTAAATTTTATTGTTGTATTACTTTTTTATTTTAATTATAAATCTTGAAGAATTTATGCATTTTACGTGTAAAAATTTATTTTTAAATATTATTGGAGTTAAATAGGTTAAAAATTAAAAATACTATAAGCAGGTTAAGTGGGTTGTATATAGGTCAACACATCTGCTAACGTATTCATGATATTAAGCAGATTACACGAGTTGTATATGAGTCAACACGACCCACTTAATCTGTTTATGATATTAAACGGGTTAAACGTGTTGTGTTCGTGTCAACATCTAATTTTCGTGTTGTGTTTGTGTTGAAATTATAAAAAAATATTTCATTCTTAAATATTAATCCGCACATCGTGTGGGTTCTAACACTAGTATATATTATATATATCACTGAGTTGGTTTTATATCTCATGTGTGATGATGCACTATTGCAATTTAATGTAGCATGTCTATCTTCCTGAACAGATTCCTTTAAACTATAAAAGTCAAATAGACAGGAATACCCTCAAAGCTTTTTGGTCCAAGAAAATTGGAAAGAATGTATCAATATTATATGCCAAACTTTCTTTTGAAATTACCAGAGGCCAATAAGCAAATTATTTAACAAAACCCATATATACCAAAATTGTTTTTCTCTAAATTCTTCTTCTTCTTCCTCTTCTCTGTCTTTTCTTTCTTGTTGTGTCTACTGCAACTTGTTCAATAGCTTTCCCCCTTCGAGCTATCTTGTTGTTGATTCGTTTGGCAATTTTTCAGTTTTTGTTTATATAATGATCAGAAACTCTGATAATATGACCAGAGGTGGCTCAGACAAGGCGCTAGCAAAGGGCACCGCTCATAAATCTTCAAAATTTTATTAATTAATTTATTTTTATTTCACTGTATGATGCCCTAGGCCAAAAGTGTGTTGTGGGCTATATACAAGTGTAACTCTCTGTTTTACTTATCAAGTCGGTGAAAACACTATTGTGAGAATAAGAAATCTTAAGTTTTGGTCTTTTGATTACATTGCATATTTCAATTTCCTAAATTTAAAATTTTGGATTGTCTTGCAACTTCATTATTTAACGTTTTATATCAAGAATTTAAAAATAAGAAGAAAAAAATAAATAAAATGCTTTTGGTTAGTTTTCTTCGTTAAGGTTTAGATTCATAATAATCTAATAATGCCAAAGAGCTAACAAAATTAAATAATAAAATCATGTCTTTTAAGAAATATATATTAGGGGTGTTTAAGGTTCGGTTTCAAAATATATTCAAACTAAATATATAACATGATAATTTATAAAAATATTCAAGCCGAATCAAACTATAAAACAAACTCAAATTGAACCAAACCAATGAATGTGGTTTAGTTCAATTTGGATGGTTTGGGTGGTTTTTAATGATTTATTTATTTTATATTTATGAAAAAAGAATTGCCATATCCAACTTACCCAATAGAGCTTTCCCCCTTCCAGCTATCTGATGATTTTTGGTTGTAATTGTTTATATAACTGCCAGAAACTATTGGATTTTTTTTTTTTTGTCAATATTTCCATGAGTTCCTTTTGACTATATACTAATCTCGTTTTCGAATTAGCGACCCTCTTCTTTATAAACGTTTTTCCATAAATATAACTTTTGACTTTATGAAAAAAAAACATACATTAAACCTTTTAATTTATAAAATTGTACTTATTAAATACTTCAACTTGCAAAATTTTTTATATTAAATATTTTAATTTTTAAATTTAGATCAATCAAATACTTATTAAATACTAAAAAATGTGAAAATATTATTCTAAAAATTGTGATAAATACAAATCAAATTAATATTTACATGTAAATATCAAAAATACTAAAAAAAATGTTGTTAGTATGAATAGGTGTGTAATATTACCATAATTCGTAACTTTAATAACATAATAGATCTCTCGTAAAGTTAATAAAGATACTATAAGTTTTCTAATGTGAAATAAACGAGTGAATTTATATATTGGACCATTTTAAAATTTTTATTTTTAGTATATATATAATTTTTTTATAAATTAATATGTTTAGTTGATTAAAATATTATAATAATTGTAAGTGGCATAGCTCCTTAAATTTAATTGCTGCAACTTAAGTGTGTATATTTGTCACAAATAAATTGATATCTCATAAGAAAGAAATTGTAAGTGTGTATATGTAAATACAAATAATGGTCAACATGGAATGCAATAATTATGTAATAGACTTGTACTTGGGAGAAAGTTTTTAGCTTTGGAAAGGATAAAAATAAAAAATCCTGAAAATCTCTGATGGGTTTCAAGATAAAGTCTTGTTCTATAATAACTTTTAAAGTAACTTTTAGTATATTCTATTTATTTGACATTGTCAAAACTCTCTTTATTAACTATATTATTCGATAACATAGTATTTATAATTATTTAGAGATTGACGAAATTTTTTGTCAAATGTTAAAACACCCTAGCTAACTTTTAGCATTTTATAAAGAGTGATTAAAATTTCTTTTTTTCCGAATTCAATTAATTAAAAAATTAATGTCTTTTTTTTTTGTCATTTTAAGTTAAACAACTAATTAAACAGTTATTTTTATTAAAAAAATTTTAATTTTAACCATTATATAAATAACTATTAGATAAAAGTTAATAGTTAACCGCTAATAGAACCAGCTAGTAGCTACTGAAACAACTAATATTATCAAACATGCTCTAAATTTATTATCAAATTTAGGTTTTTCTACTCCCTTAGGGTACCACATTCAAGCTTTTATATGTTGTGGTTGCAAATAAATTATTTAATCAACCGATTATTCGATCAACTAAAATGTATTGTATTTACTAATGAATTTCATTTACAAAGTTAGAAGTTTAAAATTTAATGTTGTTATTGCTGAAATGATAAATCTGTGTATAAATTTAAAAAATTATTAAAATTATTAAAATCTAATATTAAAATAGAAAATATTTGTTATATATGGTAAATCAATTAATGAGCATTTGAATCAACAATTTTGAAATTATGTTTAGTTAAAATTATTAATCGAAATTAAATTATTATGTATAAAATTACATTTAAATTTTTAAAAAGGTTATGAAAATTATTAATATTTTATAACTTAATATTTTAAAATTTTAAAATTGAATTATTTTCTTTTCCAGTAAATAGGACTTTATTAAAAGACAAGGTTAGTGGGTAGGGTACATGCAAAACAGAACAAACAAAACAATTGTATAGAAACTAGAAAAGGAACAAGAAAGAAGGCTGCGCCTAAACGCTAGGTCAAGCAATAAGACCATTATCCACTCAAACGTAACATGCCAAACATGCACGGGTTTAGGTAATACTGTTAGAATTTATGATAATTAATTAATTAATTAAATAAATATTATTGCGATAATATTTATTCTTTCTAGATATAAATAATTTGTTCATATGTTATCTGTATTGTTTTACGTAATCCATCATTATTCATAGCAGAAAATAGGTTTTCTTAATCTCTCTTGTCTTTCCATCTCTCAGTGCCTCATAAAACCCTGATTGCTAAGGCAAGGTGCTCTTAGACTGTGGTTCAAAGGATATTTTCTATACGTTATGGTTGCTCCTATGGTTGATAATACGAGGCTTATTTCTTCGCTACAAAAAGTATATCCATCTTTGTTTTCATATATATATGTATATACTTCCAATAGATACCGATTAGATTCAAGTAGTAAGGTACATTGATGGATAATTGAAAAATATACCAACATCACTCATCTTTTTCTTCTTTCTAAATAACTACCATCAATGCCAAATCATCCATTTTCCACCTTGCTTTGTCTTATTTCAGTTGATACAGCTCATCAATACCAGTACATGCTCTGTTAGCATCTTACTGGTTACAAATAAATTACAGCTAGCATTTTAGGAATTATTCTTGTATATTCTTTTCTTTTAATCTAAGGGTCAGGATAGCTTTTAGGTTTTACTTGTACAGCTATCTCAGTAGTATATATAGCTAACTTATTATTGTAATTAAACAACTTTTCTGGAATACATGAGAAGTTCCTCATTTTGAGCCTCCATTAAATCGAAGCACTGATTTTTTTACAGAATCTGAAATTTATCGATCCTTTTTTTTCATGGTATCAGAGCAGGTTTTGCAATGCTTTTAAACCATCATGGTTGACCCAACTGACATAGAAAACACAGAGGTAGCAAAACAAATACAGAACCAAGCAAACACTGCCATGGAGGAAGCTCTAAATCCTCATAACTCAGATCACCCAAACCTTTCATTGGTAAGTGTTCAGTTAACTGGCTTAAATTATATGTCATGGAAAAGGTCGATGATTATAGCTCTTAGGGCTAAAGATAAGCTGGGATTCATAAATGGAACTTGTGCTAGACCTGCATTTGGATCTCCTCTGTATGACAAATGGATGAAAGTAGATAGCATGGTTATTTCTTGGATTTTAAATTCTATTGCCAAAAATGTTGTGGAAACTTTCCTATATTCTAATTCAGCCAAGGATTTATGGGATGAAATACATCATAGGTTTGGTGAAAGTAATGGACCATTACTTTACCAAGTTCAGAAGGCCATTTGCAATTTATCTCAAGGAAATCTAACAGTTGTCGACTATTATGCTAAAATGAAGAAGTTATGGGATGAACTTAACTATCTTAAACAACTGCCAGTTTGCACTTGTGGGAAATCATCAGCCATGTCTGATATGGAAAGCAATGATAGATTGATTCAGTTTTTAATGGGTTTAAATGATACTTATGAAACCACCAGAAACCAAATTTTGATGATGGAGCCTCTGCCATCAATCAGTAAAGCATATTCCATGATATTCAGTGTTGCCAAACAGAAAGAGATTCAGCTATCTACCAATGAATTTACAGAGATACCAGCTGCAATGGCAGTACAGACACAAAGGAGGACAAATATATATGAAAGTTCAAGGAGGAATTCTGGAAAGAAAGAAGATCAATACTGTATAAACTGCAAAACTTTAGGTCACACTAGAGCAAGCTGCTTCAAAATTATAGGATATCCAGATTGGTGGGAAGACTTAAGGCAGAAAAGAAAGGCTGCAAATGCAAAGGCAAATGCTGTGACTAGAGATTTTGACAGTCCACTTGAAATGAATCATGCAGGAGGAGCATCTTCAAATGAAGATCATTGGGATATGAATTTGAAGAAGAATCCACAACAACAGAGTGCAGCAGCCAACACTGTCTCATTTGCAGGTACAACTTCTACTTTTGATTATGTTAAACTGAATTGCAAGGAAACTGGTAAATGGGTTGTTGATTCTAGATGTACAGACCATATGACTGGTAATTCTTCATTCTTTGAGACTATACATAAACTTGGGAACCCAAAAACAGTAAGATTGCCTGATGGAACCTTTAAAATAGTAACTCATTTTGGAAAGATTAAACTTAGTGGTAGAATCCACTTGATCGATACCTTGTTTTTACCAAGTTTTGATTGTAACCTTATCTCAGTGACAAAATTAACCAAAACTTGCAATACATCAGCCCACTTATATCCAAACTATTGCATTTTGCAGGATTTACTGAGTAGGGATATCATTGCTATTGGAAAAGTGTCGGAGGGTCTATATATCTTGAGTCAAAGTTCTTTCTTAGTTAAGCCAATGTCAAAAGTTAATCATGTAAATCAAGTTCAAAGAATGAACAAGTCCACATTGTGGCATTTCAGATTAGGACATTTATCTGTTCAAAGGTTAAATAATTCAAATGTAAAAGATATTGACAATGTAAATGAGTTAGTCTGTGATGTTTGTCATTTATCCAAGCAGCAGAGACTGCCTTTCTATCTTTCTGATCATTTATCTCCATTACCTTTTGATTTGGTTCACATTGATTTATGGGGACCTTATAAAATTAAATCCATCACAGGTGCTATCTACATGGTCACTATTGTTGATGATCATAGTAGATACACATGGACTTATATGATTAAGGATAAAACTCAGGTTCATAATGTTATTGTCAATTTCTTAAATCTGATAGAGACACAATTTAGCAAGAAGATTAAGTCCATTAGATCTGATAATGGAACATAATTTATTAATGTCAAATGTCATGATCTATTCACTTCTAAAGGGATCCATCACCAAAAGTCTTGTGCCTATAGCCCACAGCAGAACGGCATTGTGGAAAGAAAGCATAAAACATTACTGCAAGTTGCTAGGTCTTTAATGTTCCAGTCAAGTCTTCCAAAATGTTTCTGGTCAGGTGTTCCCAGTTCATACCACGCTTCTTGCCCGGATAACCTCTATGTGTCGAGTCTTCCTTTGGGGGGGTAAGTTCTCGAAAGTTGCATGGGATGACTTATGCCTTCCAAAGGATGAGGGAGGTCTTGGGTTGAGAGACTGTCGTGTGTGGAATAAGGCACTACTTGCCAAGGTTCTCTGGAATGTGCATTTGCAGAAGGAGACATTATGGGTAAAATGGGTTCATGGTGTGTATCTAGATGGGAGAAATATTTGGGACTATCAACCTCACAAAAGAGATTCTCAACTTCTGAAGAAGCTAGCCCAAATCCGTGATTGTTTGATTGACAGATGCGGAAGTGTGGTTCATGTTATTGAAGTCCTCCAAGGGTTTATGGTGAATGGAAAGCTTTGCTCTGGGAAAGTGTATGATCTGCTCCGAGTAAAAGGGGGAAAGCTCCCATGGATGCAACTGATTTGGAAGTCTTACATCCCGCCGAAGTTTACTTTCATCGCATGGCTTGCTTTTCGTAACAGACTACCGACCATGGACAGACTTGATTTCTTAGAGATTGATCGCCGCTGCAGACTATGCCAGGATACTACAGAGTCTGTTAATCACCTCTTTTTCTCATGCACGGTATCTACAGGGGTTTGGATGAGAGTGAGGCAATGGCTTGGCATTACGAGGGAGATGTCTACTCTGTCTCGTTCAGCAAGGATTTTGCATCATGAGCAGCGGGGGACTAGAGTGAAGGCAACTGCCTTCAAACTTGCTTTTGTCACCACAGTTTATATGCTTTGGAAATGCCGGAATGAGATGTGCTTCGAAGGTAAAAAATTCTCTATGAGAGACATTTTTGTTAAGATCCAGATTATGGTTTATCGGATTTTATATAAAATTTTCCCTAGCATTGCTATCGAGTTTTGAGACCTATCTGTTTTGGTCTCCTCTTTTGTACTGCTGATTTTCTTGTTCTTGTGGTGTCTATTATTGTTGGGGTATGCCCCTCCTATTGATGTATATTCTCATTCTGGGTTCTAATATATTTTTACATTTTATCAAAAAAAAAAAAAAAAAAAAAAAAAACAGAATAACTTCACAAACCTTAAACTGGAAATCACCCTTTGAAGCCTTACACAAACAAAAACCTGACCTTTCTCATTTAAGAATCATCGGGTGTCTGTGTTATGCTACCCATGTAACACCCCATAAAGACAAATTCGATCCTAGAGCTATTAAGTGTGCATTACTGGGATATGCAAATGATCAAAAGGCATATAGATTGTATGACCTCAAAAACAAATGCATAATTACATCTAGAGATGTAATATTCCATGAAGCATTTTTTCCTTATAAAGGTGAAATACCCCGAATTTTTATTTTCGAAACCTTTGAATTTTTATTAAATCAAAAATTTCGATTTTTAACAGTATGGGCCGTAAATAATGAACAATTTTAATTTGAGTTCAAGTTTTTGCAAATTGGGCCCAAGCCCAAATATAATGTCGAAAATTTTAAATCGAGAACAGTTAAATTTTCGAATAATAAAATGAAAGTCCAGCAATTGATATATTATGTATATATATAAATTAATTTTCCTAAAAATCAATTATGATTACTAATTATATTTTTATTTTATTTAGTTAATGGAGGAATGTTATGAAACCTAATTAAAATAATTAAAATAAATTGAACCGGACCCGAAACGCGAATTGATTTTTCGAAAACCACACGAACGATATGAAAACCAAGTGAAAAACTTGCAGACCGAACAAAATCGAGCCGAATAATTGAAATTAGACCAAACCGGTTCAAATCGAACCGGAATGGTCTAGAAGCCCAAGATTTTTTCTTTCTTTTCTTTTTTTTTTTTTCTTTTTTCTTTTTTTCTTTTCCCTTCTCCTTCCTTGCGCCAGCGCCATGGGCGCGACACCCCTCCCCCTCCCCTTTTTGCTTTTCTTTTTCCGGTCACCTGAAGCCAGCGCTGTTCCCATCGCCTCCCGCCGCCGTTCCCGTGCCGCTCTTTTTCTCCCTCACCTCTGTTGTCTCAGGCTAGCGTAGCAAATTAAGGAGCTGCGAGATGCGGTCTTAGGCGATCGGGACAGTCGACTCGCCGATCTTCTTTGCTATTTCCGGCGAAACCAGTCAAGGGCTGGCTGGTTACACCTTCTAACACCTTTGGCGACTCCACCAGCTACCGTCTTCCTCAACTCCGGCAGGGGGCAAATGTAGATAGCTGCAGCTGTTTCCGGTCATCCTAACCGGAAAATTCATTTTTCCGACGCTAATTGTTTAACTAGGTAATTAATTTCTAACCATTTATAATATGTTTATAGATCCTTCAAATTTTATTTAAGGGGTATTATGAATTAAATAATATGGCTATAGGAACGTACATTTCTAGCTACTGCCTGTGTTTTGCTCAGGAATTATATAAGCATAGCTACTTAGGAATTATTATTTGAGTTTCTTGATGAAGTTGAGTGGGTTATTATGGTTAACAGTTTTAGTCTAGGAATGAGAAATCTAGCTATTATCTATACATGTTAACTTAGAATTTTTAAGAGACATTGCTAGCTATAATATAATGTATAAATGTAGTATAATTCCTAAGTATAAGCATAGCATCAATTTTACAACAATTATATTACTAATACTTGAGCTAAGGACAGTTAGTACTCGATAATATTATTCTTGCTAGATAAACAATTTGATCATGGATTTGCTTTAATTAAAATGGAAATGGTAGAGGTATGCCAAAATGGAGGAAAATGAAGCTTTAATTGAACTATAAACTGAAGTCTTACCTATATGAATCAATTATTTAGTTTACAGCAGGTTTTGGCGAAAGAAGTTAGAAACTTTAGATGGCAGCGACCATTTCAGCTTTTCCCTTGAGTTTTTGCTTTGATATGAATTATATGTTGTTGTTAAGTTAAATTTTGACTGAAAATGAGTTAGTTTGTTTACTGTATATAAGTTTAAGTCAAGTTGAAGCTATTTCTCTTGGTGGGCAGCAGCTATTTCAGGTAACGGGTGCCCTTTTAGATATACTAACGTAGAAATATACATATATATATTGAATTTTTATTTAGGTTAGCATTGATTTTTAGTGGCTAGTTTAGATTTTAACTTATCGACGCAAGTTTTATTTATAAAGTGTACATTTATTTGATAATTAGTTAGAGGACAATTAATAAAATCATTGGAACATGTTGGAGGTTATTATAATTTGTAGATTTATTTAGTGAACGTTGACATACTTGTACTGAAAGGAGAATGGGACTTAAATTGTTGATTGCCCGACGGATGGGCTGTGTACATTGATTGATAAATATATATAATATTGCGATATTTGAGCAGGTAGATAGTCTAATTTTTAGGGGAGGTGCTGCCGAAATTTCGATAGAACCTAGACTAGTTTTAAGTAATGACATAATTAATAAGTTTATTTAGATTAATTCTATAACTTAATAAATATTAAATAGAGTGCTCTAATTTTTTAATTATTTTCATTATTATTCATTGAATTATTCAATTATTTATTTATTTCCATTATTATAATTTATTTTATTGTTTGTTTATTCTTAATATTATTTATTTATTTATTTAATTGCACTTGAGAATGGTTGTCTAGTTGTGCATTGCATTACGTTGTCCAACTGATCAATATGTCTGCTCTTAATTGCAATATTTGATTAATTGTGTTGTGTTTATGCTATGCTTTGTTTGTGTGGAGTTGGAATGAAGTGGGTCACCATGGGTTTGTGAGGACGGTTGGACCGTCGGCCGGGTAAATGGGAGATCGGCGCCCCCGTGTGTACCTACCGTTGTGATTTGTATGATATGGAAAACCACAGGTTGGCTTCTTTATTGGGCGCACCTGATAATCTAGATTTGATGGAGACGACCGGGTTGCCTCCTGTTGGTATGGAAAAGAGAAGAGAGAATGGAAAAACAATGAGAGGGCTGGTCAAGTGAGGATTAGACCGGTCGGCCAGTATGGGGGATCGGCTCCCTGGTGCACACGTTATGAGAGGATGGGCCATGCGGGAGGACGGCTCATCGGGGGTTTCGGTGACGCCACAGACCAATTTCCACGTGATGTGAATATATGAAGATGTTAATGATTGTGAGTGCTGGTGATTTGCCATTTGTGAGGCTGGCTGCGTGAGCATATAACTAGTCGGATGACTAGATTGACATGTTTACACATTTATGTGACTGCGTGTGTTGTGCAATAATTATTACTCCTTAGAAAACTCACATGTTTTGTTTGATGTTTCAGGAAGTAAGTTTTTCTTTAATCCGATTTAGGTTATGTTCCTTCAGCGCAAGGCAATAGAGAAATTTTTCCTAGTCTCATAATTATTTTACTATGTAATTATGTGTATACCAAACTATGTATACCAAAGAGTTAGTGACTCCGCAGTTGTAGGATTTTCATATGCTTAGTCGTATATTAACATAGACAAAATAATTCTGTAAGCCCATATTAGAATGTGATGTATTGTAAATTGGGCCCGAACTATGGAATGCTGTAGAAGATAAACTTGGGCCGAGAAATAATAAAATATGTTGAGGTTTATTTTTAATAATCATATGGGCTGAATGTGGAAATTTATACCGAGATAATAGATTCTAGTGTTTCAGGCTTACTACGGGCCTCGGGGGCCTTAAGCTTACCTGGGCCCTAGTGCCGGTCCGGCCCATGAAATCGGGTCGTGATAAAAGGACATTACTCCATTGAACCAAATGACTGTCCTTTACCAACCAACATTGATATCACCCAAAACCTTTATGACACAGAACCAACACCAACACCTGAGCACCAATTTCAAAACCCACAACCAGAAACAACTGAAAACACCAATGACCAGACTGAAGCCAATACCAATAACCAATTAGAACCCATGTTTCCTGTCATAATTCCTTTGCAAAACAGTAGCTCTGATAGTCAATTTACAGAAATGATACCTAGGAGGTCAACTAGAACTATAAATAGGCCAGTCTGGATGCAAGATTATGTTTCATTTGTTCAAAACAATAGCAATGATGACTCTACTGCAGAATCTACCTCAAACATGCATGATTTACCATTTGATAACACCTTTCTCAAATTCACCTTATCTGCAGCCTACTATACCTTCCAAAAACAGATTCAACAACTCCATGAACTATCAACTTACAATAAGGCAAAACATGATCAAAATTGGATTAAAGCTATGCAAATGGAGATAACTGCATTAGAAAATAACAAAACCTGGACTGTTACTTCATTGCCAAAGGGAAAAAGAGTAATTGGATGTAAATGGGTTTATAGGATTAAATATAAACCAAATGGGGAGGTGGATAGGTACAGGGCAAGGCTTGTAGCAAAGGGATATGACCAGCAGCTAGGGCTTCATTATACTGAGAATTTCTCACCAGTAGCTAAACTTGTGACTGTCAGATTGTTTTTGTCTATAGCAGCTGCATATAATTGGCCCATCTTGCAATTAGACATTAATAATGCATATTTGCATGGATCCTTGGATGAAGAATTGTATATGACACCTCCCCCTGGCTATAACAAGGCTGAACAAGGACAGGTTTGCAAGCTCAAAAAATCAATCTATGGCCTTAAACAGGCTGGTAGGCAGTGGAACAAAGAGCTGACAGCAAAGCTCAATCAGTTTGGATTTACACAATCCATGAATGATCATTGTTTGTTTACAAAAGGCACAGGTTCAAACTTTATAATGCTGTTAGTTTATGTTGATGATTTGCTTTTAGCAAGTGAAAATGAGTTTCTTATAGGAGAAGTTAAGTTCTTCCTTCATAAAGAGTTCACAATTAAAGACTTAGGCCATGCAAAATATTTCCTTGGTTTGGAAATAGCAAGGTCAGAACATGGGATTATAGTCACTCAACACAAATATATTCTGGACATGATTCATGATGCAGGACTTTCAGATGCAAAAACAGTCAACACTCCAGCAATTCAAGGACTCAAATTAACTATAGAAATGGGACCTTACCTTGAAGATGTTGAACAATATAGAAGAATAATTGGGAGGCTGCTATATCTGAATTTAACTAGACCTGACATAACACATGCAGTGCAACAACTTAGCCAATTGATGCAAAGACTTGTGAGCAACACTACAAGGCAGCATTGCATGTCTTGAAATACTTGAAAGGTACTCCTTCAAAAGGCTTGTTCTTCCCTGCAACCAATGATTTCAAGTTAACTGCATACTGTGATGCTGATTGGGCATCATGCCCACTGACCAGAAAATCAACAACTGGGTATTGTGTCTTTCTTGGAAATGCTTTGATCTCTTGGAAATCAAAGAAACAAAGCACTGTTAGTAGAAGTTCTGCAGAATCAGAGTATAAAGCTTTAGCAATTACTGTTTGTGAATTAATATGGCTTTCATACATCTTAAAAGACCTCCAGATTCCATTAACTCTTCCCATACCCTTATATTGTGATAACAGTGCTGCTTTACACATTGCCCAAAATCCAGTTTTCCATGAGAGAACCAAACATATTGATATTGATTGCCATCTTGTGAGGAATCAGTTACAAGCTGGATTTATCCTTCCTACTCACATAAACACCAAAAATCAAATAGTTGACATCCTCACTAAACCCCTCCATTCTCCTTTATTTAACCACATCCTCTCCAAGATGGGTTTGGCAGATTTCTCCCCAACTCCATCTTGAGGGGGGTGTGAAAAATATACCAACATCACTCATCTTTTTCTTCTTTCTAAATAACTACCATCAATGCCAAATCATCCATTTTCCACCTTGCTTTGTCTTATTTCAGTTGATACAGCTCATCAATACCAGTACATGCTCTGTTAGCATCTTACTGGTTACAAATAAATTACAGCTAGCATTTTAGGAATTATTCTTGTATATTCTTTTCTTTTAATCTAAGGGTCAGGATAGCTTTTAGGTTTTACTTGTACGGCTATCTCAGTAGTATATATAGCTAACTTATTGTTGTAATTAAACAACTTTTCTGGAATACATGAGAAGTTCCTCATTTTGAGCCTCCATTAAATCGAAGCACTGATTTTTTTACAGAATCTGAAATTTATCGATCCTTTTTTTTCAATAATTTTCGTAAATTCAAGAAATTCGATCTAGAAAAACATTCATAAAGAGAGACAATCAAGAACCAGAGATTCGATTTCAATCCCAAATTGAACAAAAAAAAAAAAAAAAACAGAGGCGAACAATAATTGAAATCAAAATCAACTAGCCATTTCTGATTGAAACTTAGAAATCAGTTTTAATCTCAGTTTAGAACCTAGAAAGCCTTAAAGTGCTGGCTCATTACTAAAACCTTTCGTTCAATGAATCAGGCAGGCAAATTGGATAGTAACGTTTGCATTTTTAGTATAATCAGTAGTCAAAGAAAACTGCAATGATTGGGACATCCTTAGTTTTGGACATAAGAAGTATATTTTTTAAGGTTGGTTCTAATACAACACTAAAAACCCATTATGTTTAAATACAAAGTTTTCTTTTTTTCTCGTCTAGACTAAGTTCCGTAACTTTTAATGCTTTGATTAACTCTATTATTTATAGGATTCAGTAGCATGATTTTGATTTTTATATTAATATTTAGAGTTTGAAACATCTAATAATTAATAAAATAGTTAATTTTGCTAAACATGACTCGAACGTAAAATCTCATTTATCTATTTTTTTTTGTTTTGATATCAATAAATATATGACCAATTAATTCAATTACACTTGAAGCATATCATTTTCAATAAAGAGGATAGCCACGTGGGTCATTTTTGGATAGATTATTAGTTGCAGCAGCAATAAAATTAAAATTATACCAATTTTGAAGAAAATCTTGATTAATTTATTAGTTGAGATCATTAGATTATGAGATCATTTTTATTTCAATTTAGTTCCAGCTTGATAATAGTTAATCGATGTTTTATTATTATTATTATTATTATTATTATTATTATACAAAAATATTAGTAGTAATTCGAAACACAATCTCAATATTATTAAAATTCATGGTCTAACTACAAATTTAGATTTTATCTATCATTTTGGAATTGAAAACATTATAGCACATCAAAATATAAATCAAATTATTTTTTATTCAAAATGGGAAATTTACTAAAATACAATTATTATATTGTAGCAATTTTGAAGAAGAACATTTAGTTTGAATAAAAAAAATTTTGAGGAACTATAGTGGCTGGACAAAGTAATTTGATAATTACGTGTCAAAAAAATGTATCTATATTAAACAGAAAGAAAATACAAAATTTGCTATTTTCTATGCAAAATCAAAATTCTATGGTCTTTATTGAAATTGGAAAACAAAACAATAACCATTCTACTTGTGGAAATATAAATAGTTACGCAACTTCGATTAATAATAACTCGTCTCTTGCTAATAAGAGTAATAAATTATAATTAAAACCATCGTCTATAAATAGCCATGCATTCCATGCAATATTTCTCATCATCTCTTACCAAAACCAAGTTCATAACACATAAAGAACAACTTTAAGCACAGTCATGAAAATGGCTAATTTACTTATAGCTCTTGGTGTTTTGGCTATGGCTTCCTCATTTGTCATTGCCTATGATCCTAGTCCTCTTCAGGACTTGTGTGTCGCGACGGAAGACCACAGCTCTGGCGATATGTATATTTAATTTCTTTCTAGAGTTTCAGATTTATTTTATGCATGTCTTATTAGCTCATTATTCATGCTATGGATTGTAATGCATAATTGCTAAACATGACTTTTGATCTTATTTTGTGCATGCAGTATTCGTAAATGGAAAATTTTGCAAGGATCCAGAACATGTAACAGCTGACGACTTTTCTTTTTCTGGACTTAACAACGCTAGAGAAACCTCAAAACAACTTGGAATCCGCACAAATCTCTTAACAGTAGAAGAGATTCCTGGCCTTAATGTTGGATTTATTTTTCTATTGTGGGCTTAATATGTAAAATTAAATATGTACAGCAGTCTAATTGTAAAGTCAATTTTAAATGTGGTCTTGATTGTGAATAATTGACTATTGAGGTATCAACTGATTATAGATATTAAGTGTAGAGACCATTATATAATTTCTATTTCGATAAAGGACCGAAATAGGAATTGTACTAACGCTACAGGTATATAAAGGTCGTGGTCCCCAGAGGAGTTCAATACGATTCAGTTTTACGTTCCTTTCGTACTGCTTCCGCTAAATCGATTCTTTAATTCTCTGGAAGGCTGCAAACCTAATTCTACACATCAAGATCGACCAACAACGATGTCAGGTACGCAACCTTTTTTTTTTTATTCAATCTATTTTGTTGAATCTAGTAATTTGCATGATCTAGGTTATTATGGAATTATTTGAGATTAATTCATAACAAGTGGTATCAGAGCCTTGTGCATAATTGCTAGATTTTAGATTGATTTTTGTATGGTTTTTTTTTTTTTGATTTCCCTATTGTTTACGAATTGAGGGTTTTGTTTAATAAAAAAAAATTTTTTTTTTTTTTGTTCTCACTGCTCTTGGGGAATCCGAAGAACAGGTAAGAGGTTTTGAACTAACGCCATTGATTCCTGGATTGCTAGCCGGATTTTTGTTTAAAAAATAAAAAAATAAAAAAAAAAACCTGAAAACCTCCATTGTTGCCGGCAGATTTGTTTTGAAATTGCAGTTTAGAGATTTGTGATTTCAACACCGGTTTTGACTCCCTTGGCTGCTGTTCACCGTCCAATGCGACTGGAGCTTGTCTTCGGTTGGAACTGGTGGTGTTGGCGGCTGAAACGGGCTGGAATGGCAGGTGGAGAGAGTCGGTTGGAACTTTGGTGTTGGCTGCCTGTTATTTTTTTTTTCCGTCTCTGGTAGTTTTGGTTTTAAGGTTAGGGATGGAAAATAACGGTTAGGTCCCTGGAAAATTTCTGATTAGGCCCCTAAGTTTCTGTAACTTCAGATTAGGCCCCTAATTTTCTGTAACTTCAGATTAGGCCCCTAAGTTTCTGTAACTTCAAATTAGGCCCCCTAATTTTCTGTTTTCTTTCGTCTAAACCCATAGACATATATTTAATTAAATTAGACCTCGAACTTTATTTATTCAAATTTATTTAGTCCTATTTTATAACTAAGTCTCTAATTTAGTGACTTAAAGACTAGATTATAATTTTTTTTTTGGGCTAAATAATTTTAGATTATTAAATATTTAGACAATCAATTCATTTAATTGCAATTGCTTTGTTTTAATTACAATTAAATGAATTAATTTGTCGACTTGAGATTAAATTTTGGAGTGATTAAGTCCCTATTGTGTTTGATATTTGTTAAAATAAATTGATTTGATCAATAAGTCACCAAAGTGACCTCTATTGCTTGAATTGATTTATTTTAGAATATTAGACAGGTGTATTAGAATTCGTTGCGGATAGTTAATCGGCCCAAAGGAAGGTTGCTATCTGGCTGAGTTTTGAATACATGTTTGGCAATAAGTATGTGATAATTGTTTGATTATTTCCATGACAATGATATATCGGCCCAAAGGAAGATTTATTATTTGTCAGGACTATGTTATCAATATTTGATTGCTTCGTTGAGATACTAATTACAAGTTAATGTTTTACATCCAAAGATGAGAATATTAATGTTGTGTCTGTATCTTATTTCCATTTTTGATCTCTACTTATGTGAATTGTTTCATTTGTGGATTGTGAGCTTATACTTATCTATTTGTTTATTTTCTCTGATGTCAGCTAACATATCATTTAATCCTGATTGTGTCCCTAAACTTGAGGGATCAAATTTTGAGTCTTGGAAATCAGACATTATGATCTTTCTGGGCTGTATGGATTTGGATCTTGCATTCAGGATGGACGAACCTACTCCTCTTATTGATACGAGCACTGATGTTCAAAGGGTTCAATATGAGAAGTGGGAGCGTTCTAATCGCTTAGATCTAATGATCATGCAGAAAGGAGTTCCAGAACATGTTCGAGACTCTGTCTCAGCTGAAAAGAACAATGCTCAAAACTATCTTACCGAGCTGGAGAGGGCTTATGTCAAGAATGACAAAGCCGAAGAGGGAACACTTTTAGGAAAATTAACCTCCATGAAGTTTGTTGGCAATGGTGGTGTTCGGGAGCATATTCTTAGCATGTCTCAGATTGCAAAGAGACTGAAGGCGCTGGGGATGGCTTTACCAGATGACCTTTTAGTCCATTTGGTTATGAATTCTCTTCCTTCTCAGTATGGACAAATTAGGACTTCCTATAATTGTCAGCCGAATAAATGGACTCTTAACGAGCTCATTTCTCATTATGTTGATGAGGAGGAAAAGATGAATTCTAACAAAAGAGAGAGTGCTCATTTTGTTTTTTCAGCTAGGAAGGGCAAGAACAAGAAAAGAAAGAGGCCTTCTGCAAAGACTGTTGAAAAGGCTATTGAGAAACCTGCTGCTGCTACTGCTGTAGATCCAGTACAAAAGAAGCCTTATGTGCCAAAATGCTTCTTTTGTGGAAAGACGGATCACTTGAGAAAGGATTGTCCTAAATTTGCTATTTGGCTTGCAAAGAGGGGTAAGTACCTTGTTTTAGTCTGTTGTGAAGTTAATTTAACTTCAGCTCTTAAAAACACTTAATGGATGGATTCTGGTGCTACCGCTCATATAAGTGTTTCATTGCAGGGCTGCCTCAACTACAGAAAGCCAACTGACGGTGAAAGATACGTCTATGTAGGAAATGGCGATCCGGTTGAAGTAGAGGCAATTGGACATTTTAGATTATGTTTAAGTACTGGTTATTTTTTGGATCTTATAGATACTTTTGTTATTCCCTCTTTTAGAAGGAATTTGATTTCTGTTTCCTTTTTGGACAAATCTGGTTTTCGTTGTTCTTTTGGAGACAGTGTATTCACTTTATCTATGAATTCAAAAGTTTTGGGTACTGGTTGCTTGAATGAATGTGATAATCTATATATGTTAGACATTGATACTAGTTATCATGAATCCCTGCATGTTACTACAAGAGGTACCAAAAGAAAGTTGAATATTGATAACTCAGCTGTACTTTGGCATAGACGTTTGGGTCATGTATCCAAATCAAGAATTGAGCGTCTTGTTTCTGATGGTATCTTAGATACACTTGATTACACAGTTTTGGATTCTTGTATTGAGTGTATTAAAGGAAAACAGACTAAATAAAAAAGACTAGGTGCCATTCGGTCATACAGACTGATTCATACAGATATTTGTGGTCCATTCCATATTGCAGCTAGAAATGGCCAAAGATATTTTATATCATTCATTGATGACTATTCTCGTTATGGTTACCTATATCTCATTCATGAAAAATCTGAGTCTTTGGACGTGTTTAAATCTTATAAAGCCGAAGTTGAAAATCAACTAGGAAAGAAGATTAAATCTGTTCGATCTGACCGTGGTGGTGAATATTATGGTAAATATGACGGTTCAGGCGAACAACGTCCAGGACCTTTTGCGCTTTTCCTACAGGAATGTGGAATTGTCCCTCAATATACAATGCCTGGTACTCCCAACATGAATGGTGTATCTGAGAGACGTAATAGGACTCTTATGGATATGGTAAGGAGTATGATTAGTCATTCTACTTTACCAGAGTCTCTGTGGGGTGAAGCGTTAAAGACAGCAGCTTATCTTCTCAATAGGATTCCATCTAAAGCAGTTGATAAAACACCTTATGAACTTTGGACTGGACGTAAGCCTAGTCTAAAGCATCTTCATGTTTGGGGATGTCCAGCCGAAGCAAGGCCTTACAAGCCGAATGAAACAAAACTGGACTCCAAAACTATCAGCAGCTACTTTGTTGGATATTCTGAGCGGTCTAGGGGTTACAAGTTTTATAATCCTACTTCCAGAACTTTTTTGAAACGAGAATTGCAACATTTTTTGAGGATGTTGATTTTGGAGGGAGAAATAAAGAAAGAAACATTGTCTTTGAAGTAGAACCAAGTAAGGATGATTCGGTTCTCATTCCTTTTGTTGTTTCTGATAGCGTACAGACTCCAGTTGCTCCTGTCGCTATTCAAGATCCAATTCAAGACAATGCTATTCTTCCTCAAGAACAAATTCAACAACCTCAAGAATTAGAGCCTGTTCAAATGCCTTTGAGGAGATCTACTAGGGAGAGAAGAAGTGTTATTCCAGATGATTATATAGTGTTTCTTCAGGAACATGAGGATACTGTAGACATGATAGATGATGATCCAGTTAGTTTCTATCATGCCATGCAAAGTTCTGACTCTCATAAGTGGATTGAGGCAATGAACGAAGAGTATAAGTCTATGCAAGACAATCAAGTTTGGGATCTTGTTCAATTACCTGAAGGAAAGAAACCCATTGGTTGCAAATGGATATTTAAAACCAAAAGGGATTCTCAAGGTAATGTGGAAAGATATAAAGCACGTCTTGTAGCAAAAGGCTTTACTCAAAAGGAAGGGATTGACTATAAAGAAACCTTCTCTCCAGTTTCTTCAAAGGATTCTTTTAGGACAATCATGGCCTTAGTTGCAAATCTTGATCTTGAGCTTCATCAAATGGATGTTAAGACTGCGTTTCTCAATGGCGACATTGATGAAATAATATATATGGTGCAACTAGAAAATTTTGCAATTGGAGATCCAAAACATCTGGTATGCAAATTAAAGAAATCCATTTATGGACTCAAGCAAGCTTCTCGTCAATGGTACTTTAAGTTCAACCAAGTAATTGTCTCGTTTGGTTTTGAGGCAAATGCTGTTGAAAATTGTGTGTACCATAAGTTCAGTGGGAGTAGGTTTATCTTTTTGGTCTTATATGTGGATGACATACTTCTTGCTACTAATTGTAAAGTCTTGCTGCATGAAACCAAAGTTTTTCTTTCAAAGCATTTTGAGATGAAAAATTTAGGTGAAGCTTCTTTTGTTTTAGGGATTCAGATACATCGAGACCGTTCTCGAGGTATTCTTGGATTATCACAAAAGAGCTATATTGATAAAGTGCTCAAGAGATTTAGTATGCAGAATTCTAGACCATTGGATACCCCTATTGCAAAAGGTGATAAATTTAGTAATCAACAATGTCCAAAGAGTGAACTTGAAATTCAGGAAATGCAAAAGGTTCCTTATGCGTCAACTGTAGGAAGTCTTATGTATGTTCAAGTTTGTACTCGTCCAGACATTTCTTTTATAGTTGGCATGTTAGGTAGATATCTCAGCAATCCAGTAATGGATCATTGGAAAGCAACCAAAAGAGTCATGAGATATCTTCAGAGGACTAAGGGACATATGCTCACATATAGGAGATCAGATCAGCTTGAGATCATTGGGTATACTGATTCTGATTTCGCTGGATGCCAAGACAGTAGAAAATCCACATCTGGCTATGTTTTTCTATTGGCTAGCGGTGCTATTTCTTGGAAGAGTGTGAAACAAACTCTAGTAGCAACCTCCACCATGGAAGCTGAATTTGTAGCATCTTATGAGGCATCCAATCAAGCTATTTGGCTGAGAAACCTTGTCACTGGGCTGCGTGTAGTAGGTGGAATAGAAAGACCACTGAAGTTGTATTGTGACAGCAGGTCAGCCGTTTTATTCTCCAACAACAACAGGAGCTCTTCTCGATCAAAACACATTGAGATTAAGTTCTTGGCTGTGAAGGAGAGGGTACAGAGTGGACAGATATCCTTAGAGCATATTGGAACAAACTCTATGATTGCGGATCCGCTTATAAAGGCAGTGATACCGAAAGTTTTCCATGAGCACACCGCTCATATGGGTATCGTTTTGTTTGAGACTGTCTAATTTTAGTGGGAGTTTGCTCTTTATGTATACATTATGTTTTTGAATGGTCTATTTTGTTTTGGATATGTTTTATCATGAAATTTTGTTGAGTACTCATTTTGGTTGATGGTTACACTCTGTATTATTATTATTGTTTTGCTTGATCTCACTTTTGTTGGTGACCAGTTGGAAACAGACATGATGATCACATTACATGTAGTTTTCATGCTACACTTCTATAATGAATCTATGTCATTTAGGGGTATTGGTAATGTAGTTGATGATGAACTTAGTCATGAGATCTATGGCGAATGTTTCTTCAACTCTTTATCAATATAATTAATGGACGAGATTGTTTTTGGATACCTCGTATGACTGCGTTTGTTGAGCTCATTTTGGTGTATGTATTTTATTTAACATATGTTCGCCCAAGTGGGAGATTGTTGGATTTAATTTTCTATTGTGGGCTTAATATGTAAAATTAAATATGTACAGCAGTCTAATTGTAAAGTCAATTTCAAATGTGGTCTTGATTGTGAATAATTGACTATTGAGGTATCAACTGATTATAGATATTAAGTGTAGAGACCATTATATAATTTCTATTTCGTTAAAGGACCGGAATAGGAATTGTACTAATGCTACAGGTATATAAAGGTCGTGGTCCCCACAGGAGTTGAATACGATTCAGTTTTACGTTCCTTTCGTACTGCTTCCGCTAAATCGATTCTTCAATTCTCTAGAAGGCTGCAAACCTAATTCTACACATCAAGATCGACGAACAACGATGTCAGGTACGCAACCTTTTTTTTTATTCAATCTATTTTTTTGAATCTAGTAGTTTGCATGATGTGGGTTATTATGGAATTATTTGAGATTAATGCATAACACTTAACACCAATAGTCTTTCCATTGTTCGTATTGATTATTCACCTGGTGGTGTAAACCCACCTCACAACCATCCTCGAGCAGCAGAGATTATCACTGTCTTAGAAGGAACCATATATGCTGGTTTTATCACTTCAAATCCCGATCACCGGCTTTTCGCCAAGATTTTAAAGCCAGGAGATGTTTTTGTATTCCCATTTGGGCTCATTCACTTCCAAATGAACATTGGCAAAACTCCTGCAGTTGCTTTAGCTGCATTGAACAGTCAAAATCCAGGAGTGGTAACATCAGCAAATACAATATTTGGAGCTGTGCCAGCAGTTAATCCTGATCTTTTGGCAAGAGCATTCCATATTGATAAGGAATTAGTGACTAAACTGCAAAAAGATGAATGGGTTAATCCATCAGACCTTAATAGCTTTGACTCTACTTCATCCTATTAAGTATGAAATGGATTATAATTTGGAGATGTTAATTTAATTTCAGGGTTTTTAATTTACTAGTGAATAAATAAATTAAAAAGGTTGTTTATATGACAATCTTTTATGATATTGTATATGTTGAGCTTATAATAATAATAATAAGGGTGAAGAGGATATATGGTATATGCCTCTCTCACTAGTTCATTTTACAAGTGTTTGCAGTTTGTTTACCATCTCTATGATAATGTTGTATTTGCATATAAGGCAAATGAAAAAAATAATAATAATAATTTAAATGATTACTTATTTTTATAATAATATCACTTATTGGATCTATATACTTATTTTGAGAGGAAATAAAACATTTAAATCATTTTTCATCAAATGACTGTTCATCTATCATTTTGATGTAAGAAGCAGCAAAAATCATCTCTATCAAAATGATAGACTCACTCTCTATACTCTCAATAGAATCAATTAGAACAAGTCACACGCTCATATTCCAGAAATGCATTAACCTTTATTAATAGAAAGTTGGATCAGTTTAAGTGAACTGCATTAAGTTTAGAGATTTAAAATCTAAAATCACTTCTGTTAAAAAGAGTGTAATTAATCAATACCACCCTCAAATCTCAACCCAAACATGAAATTGCTATTGTTGAAAAATCCAAATAGCATTAATATTCCAATTTTATCAATTTTAATGAAAATAACCATAAAAACATCTAGAAAATGTGTTTTTTGCTTTGTTTGGAAAAAAAAATGTTGAAAGAAGAAATATTTCACGTAATTTCCACTAGACTTCACATATTTTGAAGCTTTCCAATTTAAAGAGAAAAAATAAAAGAAAGTGAAATTTTCACTTATTTTTATTGAATTATCTAAAAGCCCCAAAATAACTAGAATTACATTCTATTGTAAAATAAATAAAAGTATAATCATAAATTTTCAACAATAATATTTTATTTCTTTCCAAACAAAAGAAAATAATTTTTTTTTCTTTATTATATCGAAATATAACGATGAAAATTAATAATTAGAGAAATATAATTTAGGGAAAAACATCCTAATTTGTGGTCGGACACCAAGAATCAAATTTCAATCAATAAGGTAGAGAGTTAAAACTATTTACCACCAAATGAATTTCTAGGATTGAGCTTTCAAAGTTTGAACATTAACCTCAAGATTTTGAGCATAGTTTGACTCATTATTCCTAAAGTAAGCTAGTCCACATTTAACACTGCTAAAATTTAATTTGTAACATAAAATTCATTGAATATCAATTCGTATAATTATACAAATTCATTGAATATCAATTAATGCTATTTTTGAATGTTAGTCCATTCAAGTTTAAAGGTTCTTGCTCTACAATCAATTCAAAGAAGATGCCGGTTTCATTACTGGAAATCCTGATCATAGGGCTTTTGTCAAAGAGTATAAAGACGGTAGATGTTTTTGTTTTTCCATTTGGATTAATTCATTTCCAGTTTAATATTGGTAGAAGTCCTGCAGTTGCTATAGCAGCATTAAGTAGTCAAAATCCAGGAGTGGTGACTTCAGCAAATACTATTTTTGGAGCTGTTCCTTCTCTTAATGCGAATCTTCTGGCAAGAGCTTATCATCTTGATAGAAGTATAGTGACCAATCTTACAAAACAAAAATGGGTCAATCCATCTGACACTAATGCTTATTCTAACTATCGTTGATATGATTTCTTCATTTTAGAGTTTTAAAAGAGAAATAAAATGTCGATTGGTTTTTGCCAACTCTGTGTTATTTGTGTTCATTTCCGAAAAGTTTCGTTGTAATAACAAGAGACTCTCTATGGGAGAGATGAAATGGGATGGCAGGGATTTCTTCTTCCTTTAATCAGAGGTCTCGAAATCGAGCCCTAAATATGAAGTCCTTTTAAACCACTCGGGACTGAGCACTTTGCCATCCTTTGTGGGCCTGCCCGGCGCAGAATTCAAATTAGTCAAACCATGAGTTGTTTTTACATTTCATATCATGTATTATTGCAATTTAGTGTAGCATCTCTGTATTTTTCTCAACCGATAGACAAATACATGCATAGCTTTTTGGTATTAGAAAATTGAAAAGAATATTTCATCTTTCTTTTGAAATTATTAAATACTCTCATGAGAAATACGGATGGCATAGTCAGCGGCAGTTGTTACTGGTTTTGTGATACCACCTGAAACATAACCCCAAAGTTTGGGACCTTGCAAGAACAATTGCATTTGTTGTTTCAAGAATGATAATTGGCATCATCCAAAACAAGTTGAATGGCACAAACAATATCAAAAGGGAAGAAAGACATTGAGGGTGACTGTGGAAGGTGCGAAGACTCACAGGAGCCGAAGCCTGCACAAAAAAAAAAAAAAAAAAAAAAAAAAAAAAAAAAAAAAAAAAAAAAAAAAAAAAACTGCCTGGAAAGACTTTGATAACAAGTTGAATTAGAAGACTATACCAAGTGGTCCCATATATTAGGGACCGCTAAAGCACAGAGTAAAAGGAAAGAAATTGTGTTTTTTTCACTATATCTAAATTGGGGATAGCACATGGGAAATGCTTCCACAGTGCATTAGTTGTTGCCCACTAAACTATGCACTAGCCACGGTCATGGTAGATTGGGTGCATAGTTTCCTTTTCGATAAGTAGATTTTTATTGTCCTTGGCTTTGTGTGAACGTAAAATCCTGCCAAGAGAAGAGAGGAGGGCCAACCTTGGAAAGAGAGCTTTCAAAAAATAAAGTTGGCCAGTGATGCATAGAAAGAGAATTGATGCGGAAAAATCCTGTCTTTATTGAAATTGAACAAAAAGAAAATATCTCAATAACTTTTTAAATTTGTGTCTTTTATAGAATCACTCACCGATCAATGTGGCTATTGAAGTTTTTAAAAATTCTGTTCATCACTTTGCGGATTTGCGCTTAAATTAGCTTAATACATTACATCTCGAGGTGAATTTTATCTATAAATTCAAGAATTTAAAATTTAAAATTGTTACTGTTGATAGAGCTTTATTTGAATATCAATCTCAATCCAAACGTGAAAATTTATTTACGCATAAGAAAAAAAGATTAACCTTTTCTCATTTATTAGAAGTGCTAATGAGCTGAAATGACATTACAGGTTACACAACAAAGGTAGTCAATGGCGCCTAATTTTGATTTTCTTTTTTGAAATTTACCTTATAAAATATTGAAAATTCTACCTTTTATTATAACAGAGTGATTTTTTTCGATATCGCTTTCTCTAAATTTTGGAAAAAAATTTTTGCCCCTTCTAATTATTTTTTTTTTTTTTGTTCCACTACAGGGGTAGCTTTCCTCATAGCTAACTAAATTGATAAAAACTCTTATCATCGAAAGGACTTGAACTCGAAGCACTTGGTTGGCAAAAAAAGATTAACCTTTCGAACCTGAAACTTCCATAAAAAAGTTTCAGGTTTCATTTGGCAATCTGTACCAGATTATACAAGAAGTATAAAACATTAACAAACAGATTTGCTTTATAGAATTTTCTTTTGTGTTTGGTAATAAATAAGTTTGAAACTCTAAAAGAAGAAAATATATGGATAAAAATCAAATCAATATTGATCTATAAAAGGAGAGAGAGTAATTAAATTTATTCATTTTCATTTTTATTAAATACTTTAGGCACGTATAAAGTATTAAATACTTTAGGCACGCTTATCGCCACAATTTTTGTGAGTAATAAATCCTTCCACATACTACCGCCTGTTCCCTTAAAAGGAATTAAATAAACCCACCATCTGATACCCTCTTCTATAAATTAGTACCCAACCATTGAAACCTCATCCATTCATTGTTTATCAAACCCTACTCGATATCTAAACATTCCAAAAAATAATGAGAATTGCTAATTTTCTCGTACCTCTTTCTATCTTGGCTTTGGCTTTGTCAGTCGCCCTTGCTTATGATCCTAGCCCTCTACAAGACTTCTGTGTGGCAACCGATGATACTTCCTCTGGAGGTAGTCATATATACGAGCTTATTATTATTACTACTAATACTTTTTATCACTATTAGTATTCCTATTACTCGCTCTGTTCCGTTAGGTATGTCACAAGTTTAACTGCATAACTACTTTTTTTTTTTTTAACTAGTACTAACTCCGTTCCATAATACTTATTACGTTTGAGAAAATAATTTATTCCAAAATACTTATTACATTTGTGATTTCAAGGAGTGATACATCTTTTTTTTTTCTATGTTTAATCTTTGTATATGAAACAAAATCTTTGTTTATAGAGTATGATACCAAGAATCAAATTTCAGTGAATAACGTACCAACCAAATGAATTCTTGCGATTGGAGAGGCAGCTAAAGTGAACTTTTAAAGTTTGAACATTAACCTTAAACTTGAGTTATTGTTCCTAGGGTTATCACTAATCCATATTTATTAACCTGTCTAAAATTTGATTTTTAACATAAAATTCATCGGATATCTCTTTGTATAACAATGAAAAGCCTAATCTATGTTTTAAAGGTTTTGATAACGAAAAGATAATAGAATGTCACATGGGATTAAAATTCTCAATGAGGTAATTTGAAGACATTAAGATAGGTAAACTTGGTATAATCTCGCATGGGATTAAAATTCGACACTCATATCCTCATGTTATTTTATTTTTTGTTTTTCATAAATTTGCTTGAATTGGCAGCTTATAATCCTGGCTAGAGACCACTCCAATACCATTAAAATATATTTATGTTACTTTTTGAATATTAGTCTATTCAAGTTTAAAATTTCCAGCTCCACCATCAATTAAATTAACTATATGAATAATAGATAATCACTTCAATTTTATCTTTGGTGCAGCATTCGTAAATGGAAAATTCTGCAAGGATCCAGAGCATGTAACAGCAGACGATTTTTACCATACTGGACTTAATATTGCTAGGCCGACATCAGACCAACTCGGAGTCCGTACAAATCTTTTAACAGTAGAAGAAATACCAGGACTCAATACATTAGCACTATCCATTGTTCGAATTGACTTCGAAGCAGGCGGAGTCAACCCGCCACACCATCACCCTCGAGCATCTGAAATCATAACAGTATTGGAAGGAACTCTTTATGCTGGTTTCATTACAGGAAATCCTGATCATAAGGCTTTTGTCAAAATTTTAAAAGCAGGAGATGTTTTTGTATTTCCATTTGGATTAATTCACTTCCAGTTCAATATTGGTAAAAGCCCTGCAGTCGCTATAGCAGCATTAAACAGTCAAAATCCAGGAGTGGTAACTGCAGCAAATACCGTTTTTGGAGCTGTTCCTTCTCTTAATCTTCAACTTTTGGCCAGAGCTTACCATCTTGATAAAAATATAGTGGCTAATCTTACAAAACAAGAATGGGTCAATCCATCTGACCTTAATTCTTATTCTAGCTATTATTGATATATATTTAGAGTGGTGACAGAGATAAAAATGAGGATTGATTTTACCAACTCTTTCTCTTTTGTATTGCAATAACAGAGAAAGAATATCTATCTATATATATATATATATATAAATAAAAGCAAAGCAGTTTGCATTATATGAAAGCCAAGTGCAAGCGTCTGAAATTGTCAAATATGAGAATGACAACAATTATTTAGTACGATTGTAAGAAGATAAGATGCAATGACAGTAATTAAGAAAATAAGTTATTTTATATTTTTAGATAATGTCTTTATCATGATAATATCTATTAGTTACATCTCATTAAGATAATGCATTAAATTAAATTAAACTATAATTAAAATACAAATAATTCAAGCCATAAAATAAGAAATACTTAATTTATACTAGGAGCTAAGTTGCACGGACACAGGATACGAGATACGAAACGTACGGAATATATGATAATAAATAAACAATGATTTATAATAAATAAAAAACATAGAATAAAAAATGCTTAATTTTTATTTTAATATAATTAGTTTAAATTAAAATTAAAATGCATATAACCCAAACTATAAAATAAAAAACTATTTAATTTCTTATTTTAATGATTACCTTGATGTATGGGGTAGTCTTATATACCAAAAGCTAGATTGCATGGACACAGAACACGAGATACGGAACGTACTGAAATATATGATAATAAATAAAAAAATAAAAAATAAAAAAATACTTACTTTTTTATTTTAATATAATTAGTTTAAATTAAAATTAACATTAAAATACATAAGCCCCAAACTATAAAATAAAAACTATTTAATTTCTTATTTTAATGATTATCTTGATGTATGAGATAGTCTTATATACCAGAAGCTATGTTGCACAGATACATGATACGAGATACAAAAACATACGGATATGATAATCAACAAACAATCACTTGTAATAAATAATAAATATAAAATAAAAAACTTAATTTCTTATTTCAATATAATTAGTTAAATTCTCAAAATTATTATCACTATTGAAAAATCTATATCTATCTATATAATATATAAAAACAGGGTAGTTTGCTTCGTATGGAAGCCAAGTGTAAGTAGCACAATTTGTCACTTGGTATTATTTTGGATTATAGAATGATAGATGTTAGAATTCACACAATTTAGCACAATTGTAAACATTGTAAAAAGATCCATTGTTTTATATTTTCAGATAATCCCTCTATCAGGATAATATCTATAAAAAAGATTATCTCTAGCATTTAATTTAATATATTAACATAAATTTATTTCTTCTTATAAAACAATTAATAAGTAATCCCCACGCTTAAAAAGAGTGTGAATAAACAATATATTACTATTAAATAAATAATATATAAGCAATTTAAAAACTATAAATTGAAACGTATGGGATACGATAATTTTTAAAAAAGTAAGGCATCCACACACTTAGGACACGTTATACTAAATAAGTAATACATTAATAATTCAAATAAATAAACAATGATTTATAATAAATTATAAACATAAAATAAAATAAAAACTTAATTTCTTATTTCAATGACACAAAAAATATTTAAAAATACTTTATTTTTTATTAGTAATAAAAAATATTGGTTGATTAGTTTAGTGTATAGAGTAGTCTCATATACCAAGAGCTGAGTTGCAATAGAAATGGGATACGAGATGCGGAATGTATGAGATACAATAATTTTTAAAAAAAGTAGGACATGTGCTCGATTAAAACACATTACACTAAATAAGTAATATATTAATATTTAAAATAAATAAACATATCATTAATAATAAACACAAAATAAAAAAAACACTAAATTTCTTATTTCAATGACACAAAAGCAAATTAAAAAAAAAAAACACTTCTTTTTATTGGTAATAAAAAAACTTAGTTGATTAGCTTGGTGTATGGAGCAGTTTTATATACCACGAGCTAAATTACACAAACATAGGACATGAGATACAAGAATGTACAAAATACGATAATTTTTAAAAAATGCAAGACATTCACACGCTTGTAACACAGTACACTAGATAAGTAATATATTAATATTTCAAATAAATATATAATCATTTATAACAAATTATAAACACAAAATAAAAAAAAAACTTAATTTCTTATTTCAATGACACAAAAACAAATTACAAAAAAAATTAATTTTTTATTGGTAATAAAAAATCCTTGGTTGATTAGCTCGGTATATAGAGTAGTCTCGTATAGTAGGAGCTATGTTGCAAGGAAACAAGATACGACAATTTTAAAAAAATGTAGGACATCCACACGCTTAGGACATAGTATATTAAATAAGTAATACATTAATATTTCAAATAAATAAATAATCATTTACAATAAATCATAAACAAAAAATAAAAAAAATACTTAATTTCTTATTTCTATGACACAAAAGCAAATTAAAAAAAACTTTATTTTTATTGGTAATAAAAATAATATTGGTTGATTAACTTGATGTAAGGAGCACTCTTATATACCAGGAGTTAGCATGGACACAGGACACGATATTGGAACGTACGTATACTACAATTTCTGAAAAAGGTAAAACATTCACACGTTTAAGACATAGTACTCTAATAAGTAATATATTAACATTTCAAATAAATAAACAATCATTTATAATAAATCATAAACATAAAATAAAAAAATACTTAATTTCTTATTTCAATGACACAAAAGCAAATAAAAAAAAAAAACACTTTATTTTTATCAGTAATAAAAAAAATCTTGGTTGATTAGCTTAGTGTAAAGAATAGTCTCATATATCAAGAGCTAGGTTGCACGGACACGGGACACGAGATACGTGAACGTACAGATACGACAATTTTTAAAAAGTAGGACATCCATATGCTTAGAACACACTACACTAAATAAGTAACACATTAATATTTTAAATAAATAAACAATCATTTATAATAAATCATAAACATAAAATAAAAAATACTTAATTTCTTATTTCAATAGTTCGATTCCCAAAATTATTATCACTATTGAAAAATATATAAATGGTGTGTATGCATTTTTTTATGTAGGTCCTACCATACATGACTTTTGCTATTACATTGTAACATCCCATTTTTCTATTGAATCGGGTCGTTGCTTAGAGTCGAGTCGGGCTGATCCAAAACCCGGTTCGATCCATTAGATTCTAGAGTGGACTAGAATGGGATGTAATTGAAATAAGGAAAAGAAGTGGACCTACTTGAAGGAAACAAAAAGATCAAAGTATAAGGATTAGGACTTGATTTCACTAAAGTGTAAAGTTGAGGTATTGAGTTGTATCATTTTGACACTTGAGGTACCATTTGGTAATTTTCATATATAAATCAATGACATTCTAGAGACTACCCGTGGATTCCATTTCATTTTCATTTCTTCATCCTTATCTTCATCTTCTTCCTCTACTTTCCTCTTATACTTTCTTTTCTCCATCACGTTTAATGGTGGGGAAGATTTTAATGGGAGCTAAGCATTAATTCAACTTCTATTCTATCCAAGTAAGTAAACCTTCTTGAATTTCATACTTGACTCATTTGGTGATCCTATTAGATAATTTATAAGAACTTTATTGTATAGGAGAGGTGAGCCAAAGGTAGAAGGAAGCTAAAAGAAGAGCTTAAACTTATTGGCGTAAAGGTGTGCTATCTCTTTTAGTTTAATCAATATCTTTGCATGAGAAATTGTGTGGTGTGTTGTTAATGAGATAATATTGCTTCATGTTGAGTGGGAGGACTGGTAATGGTGAGAAAACAGGGGATGGAATGAGTTTATGCTGAACCAGAGGTTGCTGGAAATTTTACCAGCAACTTCATCTTGATTTTGACCCTATTTAATGATGGAACTAGGAATTGTCTTAGAAGAGTTATTTGTTCCTCTATGTGTTATCTTTACGTGGGCTTTTGAATCATTCAATTTGGAGTTGTATATTGAGAGTTATGGCCAAAAGAACACAGACTGCACAATCTGGAAACACGTCGCGCGCTCGCGCGGTCTGGAAAGCAAGTCGCGCTCGCGACTTTCACATGCGCGGTCGCGACTTTGGCCAGAAGCTCTCTGACTCTCAGTGTGCGCATCTCGCGCTCGCGAATCACACAAGCGCGCTCGCGACTTCATCTCGCGCTCGCGACTTGTGCTGCGCGGTCGCGACTTCAGCCAGAAACACACTGACTCTCAGGATGCACAAGTCGCGCTCGCGACTTTCACATACGCGGTCGCGACTTGAGCCAGAAAGCCCTCTGACTCTCAAATGCATTTCTCGCGCTCGCGAGGTTTGAAGACGAGCTCGCGACTTCTCTCTGGGAAGCATCTCGCGCTCGCGACTTGGAATGTCGCGCTCGCGACTGATGCTTTGACACTCTTTTGCCTTTCATTTGCTATGTAATTACATTCCTTTGCTCAACATGCATGCATCCAATCATTTTTCAACAAAAATACAACATAAGAACATGGATGAAAACAACATACAAACATTCATATGATGTGAAATCAAATCAACATGATGAACTATGAAGTTATGCAACCACTTATGTATTATGGTGTTATATTATTGACATGTACATAATAAGCTCCATTGAGGTTAGGGAGAAACCATGTAGATAAGGCTATGTCGCGACATAGAATAGCAGATCTGCGCCCCATATAGTTTGGAACTCCGGCTACAGGCCGTTGAGTGGATATGATTAAACCGTGCAGTGCAAATCAGGTTAGGGGCACCAAAGCGGACAGTATCTCACTAGGTCATACAGTGGCATAGGCGAATCCGGTTCGGGGCCTATAGCCTACAGTATTCATACAGTTTATCTTATCACTTCGGTTTCGCTATAACCTTATGGAGCCATACAGATATCTTGACATAACATTGCATGAATCATACAGTATACTATACAGCAAGAAAGATCATCAAGTGAAACATGACAGTATCATGATATGTGTGCTTACATTCCATATGCGAGTAAATGTGTATTTATTTCCACATATGTATGTGCTTATATGTTTTTTCATTCATTGTGATATTCACTGAGTTTAATCAAAGTTGCAGAGTTCATACAGCATAAAGAACATCAGGTAAGATCATGAAAGTATAATGTTATATATGCTCACAAGTTTATTTATTTAATTCTTAAGAAGCCATACAGTCATGAGTTGTTATTAATCATAATTTATATGATGTGACTAAAAGGGCATAAGTCATACAGCATAATGAATAGCAAGTAAGACAATGAACATATACTGTTATGTATTCTTACATATTTATTGATTTCATGCAGACAACACAATGAACAGCAGGTAAGACCATGATAGTATCATAATGTGTAATATACGGTTCATGTAAAGGAGTTATGAGAGAAGTAGAGTAATTATGTTTATGAATTAGAAGTTTATTCGTTGCTACAAAGAGACATTCATGTTAAAATTTACTGATTCTATGAGTATCAATGCTTTATGAAATTGGTATTTGAAGTTAGTTGCCATCGCACTTTGTTTAGTATGTGAATTATGAGCACCACTGAGTTTTATACTCAGCGCGTCGATTTTCATCACGCGCAGGTTGAAGATCGTGGTTGCTACTTGAAGACTTGAGGAGTCCTATCAAAGCAGAAGTGCTTAATTTGGTCATAATAGATTGAGAGATGTATAATTAAGAATTATGGCATGTATTAAGATTTATGGCATGTATAATTCTTTTATTGTTAGAGCTTATGTGATTGTAAATATAAGTGAAACATGTAATTATTTTGGTGTAAGTAGTTGGAGATAAGAATAATATTTATGAAATGATTGAAGATGAAATAGTTTACTATAGTTGGTATGATTAGGTCATGAAAACTTGATATAGATTCTGAATGAAATTAATTGCTAGATATTAAATACTTTGAGGATTTATACAATTATGTGAAGATATATATATAAAGGGTTATTGTGTTATGATGATTCTTGGAGATGTTGGAAGTTTAGAGTGTAACTGGGAGTGTTTATATTCTTATTTTGCATACAGTATGATATCAGCATGACAGGATATAAGTTCAACCAGATTGTAGCGTCTCGGCTCGGTTCATTCGGGTTAACGGGTGGACCGGGAAGGGGTGTTACATACATACCTTATGAAAATCTTCGCATAATACTTAAGAAGATATATCTTAGCATCGTAACTTTTCAGCATATCTCAATAAGATTCAATTTATAATTTTATTATACAATTTTACTATTTTTGAATAATGTTATAAAATATTATTTCATCTTTTAATATTACCCTGCGCACCGTTCGAATTATAAGGGAAAAAATAATTATATTTTCAAATAATATCATATAGGAGGAAAAACTAAATAAATATTAATTAGCAAAAACTATTTTTTTTGAAAATAAGAAAGGAATATAAGGGAAAAGAGTTCTGATAATTTTCTCTTCAAATTAGAAGGAAAATAAAAAACTATAAACATAAATTTGTAGAGAAAAATTAATTTTATTTTCTTTTATCCAAAGAAAATAAGTAATAAAAGTTTTTCCGAAAAAATTGTGTCCCTTCTTATTTTTTTTCATTATTCATTAATAAATAAAAATAAATTAAAAAAATAATTCATCACCTGTAACGATAATTTTAAAAAAAGTAGGAGATCCAAACGCTTAGGACACACCATACTAAATAAGTATATTACATTAATATTTTAAATAAATAAACAGTCATTTATAGTAAATCATAAACATAAAATAAAAAAAAAGTACTTAATTTCTTATTTCAATATAATTAGTTAAATTCTCAAAATTATTATCACTATTGAAAACTACATTAATAATGTGTGTGCATGTTTTGACCCAGGTCATACTAGGGGTGTCAAAATGGGTCACGACACGCGAACACGATTCCCCTAACACTCGAAATAAATAGGTTAGGATTGAGGTTGAACGAGTTCGTATCATAAATGAGTCACATATTTATGACATGAATATAAACGTGTTGTGTCATGGGTTGACACATGGGTTAGGCGAGTAACCCATTTATTTAAGAGTAAAAAGGTAATTTTATTATTAAATATAAATACTCCAACTAAAAACTTATTTAAATTTTATTGTTGTATTACTTTTTTATTTTAATTATAAATCTTGAAAAATTTATGCATTTTACATGTGAAAATTTATTTTTAAATATAATTAGAGTTAAATAGGTTAAAAGTTAAAAATACTATAAGTAGGTTAAGTGTGTTGTATATAGGTTAACAAGACCCACTTAACCTGTTTATGATATTAAGCAGGTTAAACATGTTATGTTCGTGTCAACATCTAATTTCGTGTTGTATTTGTTTCGAAGTTATAAAAAATTATTTTATTCTTAAATATTGTTTCGCGCATCGTGCGGGTTCTATCACTAGTGTGTATATATATATCACTGAGTTGGTTTTATATCTCATGTGTGATGATGCACTATTGCAATTTAATGTAGCACGTCTATCTTCCTGAACAGATTCCTTTAAACTATAAAAGTCAGATAGACAGGAATACCCTCAAAGCTTTTTGGTCCAAAAAAATTGGAAAGAATGTATCAATATTATATGCCAAACTTTCTTTTGAAATTACCAGAGGGCAGAGGCCAATAAGCAAATTATTTAACAAAACCCATATATACCAAAATTGTTTTTCTCTAAATTCTTCTTCTTCTTCCTCTTCTCTGTCTTTTCTTTCTTGTTGTGTCTACTGCAACTTGTTCAATAGCTTTCCCCCTTCGAGCTATCTTGTTGTTGATTCGTTTGGCAATTTTTCAGTTTTTGCTTATATAATGATCAGAAACTCTGATAATATGACCAGAGGTGGCTCAGACAAGGCGCTAGCAAAGGCGCCGCTCATAAAATTTTCAAAATTTTATTAATTAATTTATTTTTATTTCACTGTACGACTTACTAGGCCAAAAGTGTGTTGTGGGCTATGTACAAGTGTAACTCTCTGTTTTACTTATCAAGTCGGTGAAAACACTCTTATGAGAATAAAAAATCTTAAGTTTTGGTCTTTTGATTACATTGCATATTTCAATTTCCTAAATTTAAAATTTTGGATTGTCTTGCAACTTCATTAGTTAACGTTTTATATTAAGAATTTAAAAATAAGAAGAAAAAAACAAATAAAATGCTTTTGGTTAGTTTTCTTCGTTAAGGTTTAGATTCATAATCATGTCTTTTAAGAAATATATATTAGGGATGTTTAAGGTTCGGTTTGAAAATATATTCAAAATAAATATATAACATGATAATTTATAAAAATATTCAAGCCGAATCAAACTATAAAACAAACTCAAATTGAACCAAACCAATGAATGTGGTTTAGTTCAATTTGGATGGGTTGGGTGGTTTTTAATGGTTTATTTGTATTCTATAGCTTTAATGGTTTTTAATGGTTTTTTTATTTTTTATTTATGAAAAAAGAATTTTCATATCCAACTTACCCAATAGAGCTTTCCCCCTTCCAGCTATCTGATGATTTTTGGCTGTAATTGTTTATATAACTGCCAGAAACTATTGGATTTTTTTTTTTTTTTTTTTTTGTCAATATTTCCTTGAGTTCCTTTTGACTATATACTAATCTCGTTTTCGAATTAGTGACTGTCTTCTTTATAAACGTTTTTCCATAAATATAACTTTTAAGTTTATGAAAAAAAAAACATTCATTAAACTTTTTAATTTATAAAATTGCACTTATTAAATGCTTCAACTTACAAAATTTTTTGTATTAAATATTTTAATTTTTAAATTTAGATCAATTAAATATTTATTAAATAGTAAAAAATGTGAAAATATTATTCTAAAAATTGTGATAAATACAAATCAAATTAATATTTACATGTAAATATCAAAAATACTAAAAAACTATTGTTGTTAGTATGAATAGGTGTGTAATATTACCATAATTCGTAATTTTAATAACATAATAGATCTCTCGTAAAGTTAATGAAGATACTGTGAAATAAACGAGTGAATTTATATATTAGACCATTTTAAAATTTTTATTTTTAGTATGTATATAATTAATGAGCATTTGAATCAACAATTTTGAAATTATGTTTAGTTAAAATTATTAATCGAAATTAAATTATTATGTATAAAATTAAATTTAAATTTTTAAAAAGGTTATGAAAATTATTAATATTTTATAACTTAATATTTTAAAATTTTAAAATTGAATTATTTTCTTTTCCAGTAAATAGGACTTTATTAAAAGACAAAGGTTAGTGGGTAGGGTACATGCAAAACAGAACAAACAAAACAATTGTATAGAAACTAGAAAAGGAACAAGAAAGAAGGCTGCGCCTAAACGCTAGGCCAAGCAATAAGACCATTATCCACTCAAACGTAACACGCCAAAAATGCACGGTTTAGGTAATACTGTTAGAATTTATGATAATTAATTAATTAAATAAATACTATTATGATAATATTTATTCTTTCTAGATATAAATAATTTATTCATATCTTATCTGTATTATTTTACGTAATCCATCATTATTCATAGCAGAAAATAGGTTTTCTTAATCTCTCTCGTCTTTCCATCTCTCAGTCACTCATAAAGCCCTGATTGCTAAGGCAAGGTGCTCTTAGACTGTGGTTCAAAGGATATTTTCTATACGTTATGGTTGCTCCTATGGTTGACAATACGAGGCTTATTTCTTCGCTACAAAAAGTATATCCATCTTTGTTTTCATATATATGTATATATCTTCTAATAGATACCGATTAGATTCAAGTAGTAAGGTACATTGATGGATGATTTCCGTAAATTCAAGAAATTCGATCTAAAAAAGCATTCATAAAGAGAGACAATCAAGAACCAGATATTCGATTTCAATCCCAAATTGAAAAAAAAAATAAAGAAAAAAAAAACAGAGGCGAACAATAATTGAAATCAAAATCAACTAGCCATTTCTGAAACTTAGAAATCAGTTTTAATCTCAGTTTAGAACCTAGAAAGCCTTAAAGTGCTGGCTCATTACTAAAACCTTTCGTTCAATGAATCAGGCAGGCAAATTGGATAGCAACGTTTGCATTTTTAGTATAATCCGTAGTCAAAGAAAACTGCAATGATTGGGACATCCTTAGTTGTGGACATAAGTATTATATTTTTTAAGGTTGGTTCTAAAACAAGACGAAAAACCCATTCTGTTTAAATACAAAGTTTTCTTTTATTTTCTCGTCTAGACTAAGTTCCGTAATAGCTTTTGATATAACTTTTAATGATTTGATTAACTCTATTATTTATAGGATTTAGTAGCATGATTTTGATTTTTATATTAATATTTAGAGTTTAAAACATCTAATAATTACTAAAACAGTTAATTTTATTGAACATGACTCGAACGCAAGATCTCATTTATATATTTTTTTTGTTTTGATATCAATAAATATAAGACCAATTTAATCAATATTTGATGTCCAATAAATTCAGCTATTTGATGTCCAATTGATAAATAAGAGAAAAAATGTTGAATTGGATAGCAAAATCAAATAGAAAATCCAATATGTATCAGTATAATTTCAATGTGGACAGGCGACTTAAAGGAAATTTAATTCAATTACACTTGAAGCATATCATTTTCAATAAAGAGGATAACCACGTGGGTCATTTTTGGATAGATTATTAGTTGCAGCAGCAATAAAATTAAAATTATACCAATTTTGAAGAAAATCTTGATTAATTTATTAGTTGAGATCATTAGATTATGAGATCATTTTTATTTCAATTTAGTTCGAGCTTGATAATAGTTAATCGATGTATTATTATTATTATTATTATTATTATTATTATTATAATACAAAAATATTAGTAGTAATTAGAAACACAATCTCAATATTATTAAAATTCATTGTCTGACTACAAATTTAGATTTTATCTATCAAAATATACCACATCATTTTGGAATTGAAAACATTATAGCACATCAAAATATAAATCGAATTATTTTTTATTCAAAATGGGAAATTTACTAAAATACAATTATTATATTGTAGCAATTTTGAAGAAGAACATTTAGTTTGAATAAAAAAAAAATTAAGGAACTAAAGTGACTGGACAAAGTAATTTGATAATCACGTGTCAAAAAAATGTATCTATATTAAACAGAAAGAAAATACAAAATTTGCTATTTTCTATGCAAAATCAAAATTCTATGGTCTTTATTGAAATTGGAAAACAAAACAATAACCATTCTACTTGTGGAAATATAAGTGGTTACGCAACTTTGATTAATAATAACTCTTGTCTCTTGCTAATAAGAGTAATAAATTATAATTAAAACCCTCATCTATAAATAGCCATGCATTCCATGCAATATTTCTCATCATCTCTTACCAAAACCAAGTTCATAACACATAAAGAACAACTTTAAGCACAATAGTGAAAATGGCTAATTTACTTATAGCTCTTGGTGTTTTGGCTATGGCTTCCTCATTTGCCATTGCCTATGATCCTAGTCCTCTTCAAGACTTGTGTGTGGCGACGGAAGACTACAGCTCTGGCGGTATGTATATTTAATTTCTTTCTAGAGTTTCAGATTAATTTTATGCATGTCTTATTAGCTCATTATTCATGCTATGGATTGTAATGCATAATTGCTAAACATGGCTTTTGATCTTATTTTGTGCATGCAGTATTCGTAAATGGAAAATTTTGCAAGGATCCAGAACATGTAACAGCTGACGACTTTTCCTTTTCTGGACTTAACAACGCTAGAGAAACCTCAAAACAACTTGGAATCCGCACAAATCTCTTAACAGTAGAAGAGATTCCTGGCCTTAACACCAATGGTCTTTCCATTGTTCGTATTGATTATTCACCTGGTGGTGTAAACCCACCTCACAACCATCCTCGAGCAGCAGAGATTATCACTGTCTTAGAAGGAACCATATATGCCGGTTTTATCACTTCAAATCCCGATCACCGGCTTTTCGCCAAGATTTTAAAGCCAGGAGATGTTTTTGTATTCCCATTTGGGCTCATTCACTTCCAAATGAACATTGGCAAAACTCCTGCAGTTGCTTTAGCTGCATTGAACAGTCAAAATCCAGGTGTGGTAACATCAGCAAATACAATATTTGGAGCTGTGCCAGCAGTTAATCCTGATCTTTTGGCAAGAGCATTCCATATTGATAAGGAATTAGTGACTAAACTGCAAAAAGATGAATGGGTTAATCCATCAGACCTTAATAGCTTTGACTCTACTTCATCCTATTAAGTATGAAATGGATTATAATTTGGAGATGTTAATTTAATTTCAGGGTTTTTAATTTACTAATGAATAAATAAATTAAAAAGGTTGTTTATATGACAATCTTTATGATATTGTATTTGTTGAGCTTATAATAATAATAATAAGGGTGAAGAGTATATATGGTATATGCCTCTCTCACTAGTTCATTTTACAAGTGTTTGCAGTTTGTTTACCATCTCTATGATAATGTTGTATTTGCATATAAGGCAAACGATAAAAAAAAATAATTTAAATGATTACTTATTTTTATAATAATATCACTTATTGGATCTATATACTTATTTTGAGAGGAAATGAAACACTTAAATGATTTTTCATCAAACAACTGTTTATCTAACATTTTGATGTAAGAAGCAATAAAAATTATCTCTATCAAGATGATAGACTCACTCTCTGTACTGTCAATAGGATCAATTATAACAAGTCACACGCTCATATTTCAGAAATGCATCAACCTTGATTAATAGAAAGTTGGATCAACTTAAGTGGACTGTATTAAGTTTAAGAGATTTAAAATCTGAAATTACTTTTGTTGAAAAGAGTTTAATTAATCAATACCATCCTCAAATCTCAACCCAAACGTGAAATTGCTACTGTTGAAAAATCCAAATAGCATTAATATTCCAATTTTATCAATTTTAATGAAAATAACCATAAAAATATCTAGAAAATGTGTTTTTTGCTTTGTTTGGGAAAAAAATATTGAAAGAAGAAATATTTCACGTATTTTCCACTAGACTCCACATGTTTTGAAGCTCCCGAATTTAAAGAGAAAAAATAAAGGAAAGTGAGAATTTCACTTATTTTTATTGAATTATCTAAAAACCTCAAAATAACTAGAATTACATTTTATTATAAAATAAATGAAAGTATAATTGTAAATTTTCAACAATAATATTTTATTTCTTTCCAAACAAAGGAAAATAAATTTATTTTTTTCCTTTATTATATCGAAATATAACGATGAAAATTAATAATTAGAGATATATAATTTAGGGAAAAATATCCTAATTTGTGGTCGGACACCAAGAATCAAATTTCAGTCAATAAGTGTTGTGTGGTGCCCACTCAATGGGACCCACACATGTTGAATATTAAAAAAAAAAAAAAGAATGGCAAGATGAGCTGTGTACAGCTCATGCGCAGTTGCATGAACTATGCATAGCTCATGCCCATGCTTTCTTCTTCTATAAATATAGGAGAAGAATGCTTCTTAAATCACACCAACGAAGAAGAAAAAAAAAATATATATATATATATATATATATAGAGAGAGAGAGAGAGAGAGAGAGAGAGAGAGAGAGAGAGAGAGAGAGAGAGAGAGAGAGAGAGAGAGAGAGAGAGAGAGAGAGAGAGAGAGAGAGAGAGAGAGAGAGAGAGAGAGAGAGTTTTAGAAAGGGTTCTAAAACTAGGGTAGAGAAAAAGATAGTGAAGAAAATTTGGGGTGTTTTTGGGGAACACTTGTAAGTGCCACTATTTTTATATTACTCTCTTTGTAAGCCTACTATTTTTAATAGTGGAAAAATAATTTAGAGTTTGTCTCGTGCACGTAGCCCTAAACAGTTAATGGTGAACCACGTAAATATCTGTGTGTCACAGTTTTATTTTTTCGCTGCCGTAATTATTCTTGTAATTTTTTTTTATCACCGGTCCTAACAAGTGGTATCAAAGCTTGGTTTCGGTAGGTCCAACCGATTAGATAGTGGTACCGGATCCGTGGATATATTTTGAAAATAAATATACCACGACGAAAAGAAAATTACGACAAGTCCATTGATGCAGTCCGTTCGAAAAGACATTGCAGAATCAACCTAGAGATGAATAGTCAAATAATAACTCAAATTTGGTAGTGAACAGTACTATTGGAGTTAAGTAAGCCCAGCAATATTCACACATAGTACTATTCACATGTACAGTTACTATTCATGTATATTATTACTATTCACGTATATTGTTACTATTCACACATACGGTTTCTATTGGTGATAATATTCTGCACAAGTCAAAAATGGACGATAGAACAAGAGGCACAATGGTTAGACTCAACTTATCAAACTATTCAGTATGAAAGATATTAATGGAAGATCTTCTATGCTGCAAAGATCTCTTTGAAATGATTGAGTTGAAAGGAGTCAGACCAACTTCAATAAATGAGACTGATTAGAAGTCGACTAACAGAAACGCAGTCACAACTATCAGGCAGTCTGTTGAAATGAGCGTCATAAATCATATCGCTCATGAGAAAGATGCCTATTCAATCTGGAAGAAGTTGGAGAACATGTACGAGCGAAAGAACACCCAGAACAAAGCTTTTTTAATTAGAAAGCTTGTAAATCTAAAGTACAGAGATGGCGAAAGTGCTTCCAATCACTTGGGCAAATTTCAAGAAATTTTGAACCAACTGACGACGTCAAAAATAGTGCTAGACAACCAGGTGCAAGCACTATTCTTATTGAGTTCCTTGCCAGACATTTGGGAAACGCTGATTGTTACGCTGAGTAATGTGTTAGAGGGGAATCTAACCTTAACCACAGTTAAGGAAAGTATTCTGAATGAAGAAACCAGACGTAAGGAGAATGGTACGAGTAGCAACTCAGATGCACTCGTTACAGTTACAGAAAGGAAGGGGAGAAGCAAAACCAGATACCCCCAAAATCTAGACAAACGTGACAATTCACAGAGAAGATCAAAGTCAAGAAAAGGTGTCACTTGCTATCATTGTGGTAAGCCCAGGCACATCCAAAGGCACTGCAGAAAGTGGAAGAAGGAACGAGCCAAAGAAAATGATGAGGAAAAGAAAGACGATACAGATGTAGCCTCAATAGCTATTGATGTTGACGCACTTGGTGATGGTAGTGCGCTAATTTCTCACGCTAGTCTCAGTGAGTGTTCCACAAGTCAACAATCTCTTTGGATTATTAACTCTGCATGTTTTATCATATTTCTTCAAAGAAGGAATATTTTTCATCACTTACCCTCGGAGATTACGGCCATGTCAAGACTTTGAATGGCACATATGTGAAAAATTGCGACATTGGAACAGTATGCATCAAAACCAATAGTGGTTATGATCTCTGGTTAGAAGATGTGAGATACACTCTTACGGCAAATTTCAATCTGATCTCAGTTCATTGTCTTGATGAATTGGGTTATGCAAATCTGTTTGTCAACAGAACTTGGAAGCTTTCCAAAGGTAACCTGGTGTTCGAAAGAGGAAGAAAGTTCAACACCCTCTACTACACCCAGACCAAAGTTTGCACAAGAGTGGTGAATGCAGTTAAAGATTCATCTGCTGAGTTGTGGCACAAAGACTTGGTCATTTGAGTGAGAAAGGAATGGAGACTCTCACCAAGAAAAAAATGTTGTCTTTGAAAGGTTTGCCCTTAAAAATATGCACTGATTGTTTGTCTGGTAAACAACATAGAGTCTCCTTTCAAAGATCCCCTTCTCCTTCTAGAAGGCCTGGTATTCTAGAATTGGTACACATTGATGTTTACTCAATGGTTGACAAATCCTTGAGTGGTTGCTCATATTGTGTTAGCTTTATTGATGACTGTGACATCCTACCGAGTCGAGTCTTAGCATTGAGTCGAGTCATTTCATGGGGTCGAGTTGAGTCGGGCCAAACCAAACCCGGTTGGGGTAGAATGGGTTTATAAGTGGAGTTACTTGAGTGAGAGAAAAAGATCAAAGCATATGGGTGAGGATTTATTTGCATTAAAAGATCAAGCTTGGGTATTAAGTGATAGCCTTTTGCTGATTGAGGTACCAGTTAGGAAGTTTTACATAAAATCCCTTGATTTTTGATGGCCTACCCGTGATTATCACTTCACTTTTCCATTTTTCATCTTTATCTTCATCTTCTTCATTTTCTTCCTTTCCTCTTCCACCTTCCTTTCAATTTTAATGGTAGTTAAGCCTTAACTTCAATTTTTCTTCTATCCAAGTAAGTAAACCTTCTTGAAGTTCATAATTGAATCATTTGGTGCTATTATTTTAGAATTTATAAGAATTCTTATTTATAGGTGAAGGGAGTTCAAAGAGTGTAGAAAAAAGAAGTTAAAGAGGAGCTCAAGCTTTTGGAGTAAAGGTTTGATATCTCTTGTTATTTTCCATTTTCTTTGCATGAGAATTGTGTGGTGTGTTGCTAGTGAGACAAGATATTGCTTCATGTTGAGTGGGAGGACTGGTAATGGTGAGAAACAGGGGAGAACAGGGGAGGTATTGAATAAATGAAGTACATATTGAGTTTATGTTGAAACAGGGCTTGCTGGAAATTTTACCAGTAACTTCATCTTGATTTTGACCCCATTTAATGATGGAATTAGGAAGTGTCATAGAAGAGTTATTTGTTCCTCTATGTGTTAGCTTTACATGGGTTTTTGAATCATCCAAATCGGAGTTGTATATTGAGAGATATGACCAAAAGAGTACAGACTGTGCAGGCTGGAAAACGCGAAGCGCGCGCGCGAATCGCATGACGAGCTCGCGTTGCCTTCTCGCGCTCGCGATTTTCAAATGCTCGCTCGCGACTTTCACCTGAAACTCTCTGACTCTCATTTGGCACTTCTCGCGCTCGCGACTTTCAAGTGCGCGCTCGCGTACTTGGTCCTTAGCCTGTAAGCGCTCGCGACCTTCATCGCGCGCTCGCGAATTTGGCCTGGGAACTCACTGTCTCTCATTTTGCACTCTACGCGCTCGCGACTTGTGCCCGATAACTCACTGTCTCTCATTTGGTGCTTTACGCGCTCGCGACTTTCAAGTACGCGCTCGCGACTTGTGTTTTCATGCATTTTTGGACTTCATTTTCAATGCAATTGTATTCCTTTGCTTCACTTATATGCCTCCAATCATTTTAACATCAAATACAACATGAGAACATGTATCAAAACAACATGCAAGCATGCAAATGATGTGAAATCAAATAAACATTATGAATTATGAAGTTATGAACTATTAATATGATGTTGTGTTATATTATTTACAATACCAACATTATGCTCCATTGAGGTTAGGTAAAAACCATGTAGATAAGGCTATGTTGTGATATAGGATAGCAGATCTGCACCTCATACAGTTTGATACTCCGGCTATAGGCCGTTGAGTGGATATGATTATATATGGACCATAGCAGCCAAGCATACAGTATTCATCCAGTTTCATACAGTTTTTCTTATCACTTCGGTTTCACTATAACCTTATGGAGCCATACAGATATATTAACATAACATTTCATGCATTATACAGTATTATAAACAGTACAAAAGATAATCAAGGTATCATGAAAGTATCATGATGTGTGTGCTTATATGTGCCATATGTGTTTACATGGTTCTTTCTATACATATATGTGTTTAATTGTTTCTTTATCTGTTGAGATATCCACTGAGCTTTATTTGCTCAGCGAGTTACCTGTTTAACTCGCAGGTTTTGAGTTTGGACCGTAGAGAGTCAGCTTACAACTGCTGCAGTTCATCTGTAGAAGACTCAGTCTTCAGGGTAGCTACTCATTTGGATGTGTATCTTTTGTCTATCCTTTTCATGGCATGTACAGGGCACACAGTTGGGCCCATTTCATTTTGACACTAGTATCATGTTTTGTAAATATAAATTACATTATTTTTGTATACAACATCAGCATGCTATTATATTCAATATACATTATGACTTCAGCATGTCAGGCCATACAGTCAACCAGTTTGTAGCGTCTCGGTTCGGTTCATTCGGGTTTACGGTGGACCGGGAAGGGGTGTTACAATGACCATTCTAAAAAGGTGTGGGCTTTACCAATAAAGTCAAAAGACCAGGTGTTGGATATGTTTAAAGTCTTTCATGTCAGTGTTGAAAGACAAACGGGAAGAAAGTTGAAATGTGTTAGAGCTGATAATGGTGGTGAGTACGCAGGACCATTTGAGAAGTATTGCTCAGAACACAGCATCAGACTTCAGAAGACAGTTCCCAAAACTCCACAACAGAATGGAGTTGCAGAGAGAATGAACAGGACCACTGTTGAAAGGGTTAGATGTATCCTCTCTTATGTCAAACTTCCAAAAACCTTTTGGGCTGAAGCAATGAGTACTGCAGTTTACTTAATCAACCTTTCACCTTCAACCTCCCTCAATGGAGATGTTCCAGAAAAGGTGTGGTCAGGGAAAAATATTTCTTACGATCATCTTAGAATAACTGGCAACAGGGCTTTTGTTCATATTCCAAAAGATGAAAGATCCAAGCCTAATTCGAAGTCAAAGCAGTGTGTCTTCTTGGGCTATGGACATGATGATTTTGGGTACAGATTATGGGATCGAGTTGAAAAGAAGCTCATCAGAAGTAGAGATGTAGTATTCCTGGAAGACCAAACCATTGAAGACTTTGAGAAAAATGAAAAGCCAAAGTCTATCAATGAGTTTCTTATTAGTCTTGACGTAGAACCTCGTGTAGAACCACAAAATGATGAAGAAGACAATGGTGAACCAGTTCAGAATGATGCTGAACCAGGTCCTACAGAAGAACTACTCAATTGAGAAGATCTGCGAGAGGCAGGATACCTTCCCAGAGATATTTTCCTAATGAGCATGACTTGTTGACTCAAGGGGGAGAACTAGAGAACTACCAGGAGGCAATGGAAGATTGTAAAAAGAATGAGTGGTGGAAAGCCATGCAAGATGAGATGGAGTCCTTGCATGAGAACCAGACTTATATGAGTTGGTGAAACTGCCTCAAGGTAAGAAGGCACTGAAAAACAAATGGGTGTTTAGGTTGAAGACTGAACAGAACAACTCACAACCAAGGTACAAGGCGAGACTAGTTGTGAAGGGTTTCAGTCAGAAGAAAGGAGTGGACTTAAAAGAAATTTTCTCACCAGTAGTCAAGATGTCTTCTATCAGAGTTGTGCTTGGTTTAGCAGCTAGCATGAATTTCGAGATCGAGCAACTTGATGTAAAGACCGCTTTCCTCCATGGTAACTTAGAGGAGGAAATTTATATGGAGCAGCTAGAAGGATTCAGAGTCAAAGGCAAAGAACACCTGTTGTGTAAATTGCAGAAGAGCTTGTCTGGCCTTAAACAAGCTCCAAGACAGTGGTACAAAAAGTTTGACTCTTTTATGGTAAATCACGGGTATGAAAAAACTACTTCTGGTCACTCTGTATTTGTGAAAAAGTTCGTAGAAGGTGACTTTATTATTCTCTTGTTATATGTGGATCATATGCTTATTGTGGGCCAAGATGTTAAGAAAATTGAGAGCTTGAAAAATGAGCTTGGAAAATCATTTGCCATGAAGGATTTGGGATCGGCAAAACAGATTCTCGGAATGAAGATCTCCAGAGACAGGAAAAAGAGAAAGTTGTGACTGTCTCAAGAGAAGTACATCGAGAAAGTTCTTAGCAAATTCAATATGTGAAATGCGAAACTAGTTTGTACTCCACTTGCAGGTCATTTCAAATTAAGTCTCAGTCAATGTCCTTCAAGTGAGAAAGAAAAAGAAGAACTAAAGAAGATTCCTTATGCATCTGCCGTTGGCAGCTTGATGTACACCATGGTATGCACAAGATTGGATATTGCTCATGTTGTTGGTGTTGTTAGCCCATTTCTTTCAAATCCAAGTAAAGAAAATTGGAATGCAGTGAAGTGGATTCTCAGGTATCTTAAGGGCACTTCCAAAATCTACTTATGTTTTGGTGATAATAGACCTGTGTTAGATGATTACACAAATGCAAATATGGGTGGTGATGTTGATTCGCGCAAATCAACTTCTGGATATCTGATGACCTTTGCAAGAGCAGCGGTTTCTTGGCAATCAAAATTACAAAAATGTGTTGCACTCTCATCCACTGAGGCGGAATATATCGCCATTACAGAACCTAGCAAAGAACTCTTGTGGATGAAGAAATTCCTACAAGAATTGAGAATAGAACAAGAGAAGTACACTCTGTTATGTGATAGCCAAAGCACGATACATCTCAGCCAAAGCACATTGATGTAAGGTATCATTGGATACGTGAAGCACTGGAGATGAAGTTATTTCAGATTGAAAAGATTCATACTAATAATAATGGCGCTGATATGATGACTAAAGCTTTATCTACGGAGAAGCTTGTCACTTGCAGAAAGATAGCTGGTATGGCTAACATCCCCACTTGAGTGTGCCGGAGAAGATTTGTTGTGGTGGTGCCCACTCAGTGGGACCCACACATGTTGAATATTTAAAAAAAAAAAAAAAAAAGGAGAAAGACAAGATCAGCTGTGTACAGCTCATGCGCAGCTTGCATGAACTATACACAACTCATGCCCTTGCTTTCTTCTCCTATAAATAAATATAGGAGAAGAATGCTTCTTAAATCACACCAACGAGGAAGAATATATATATATATATATATATATATATATATAGAGAGAGAGAGAGAGAGAGAGAGAGAGAGAGAGAGAGAGAGAGAGAGAGAGAGAGAGAGAGAGAGAGAGAGAGAGAGAGAGAGAGAGAGAGAGAGAGAGAGAGAGTTTTAGAAAGGGTTCTAAAACTAGGGTAGAGAAAAAAATAGTGAGATAATTTGGGGTATTCTTGAGAAACACTTTTGAGGCCATTATTTTTGTATTACTCTCTCTGTAAACCTACTATTTTTAATAGTGGAAGAATAATTCAGAATTTATCCTATGGACGTAGCCCTAAACAGTTAGGGGTGAACCATGTAAATATCTGTGTGTCACAATTAATTTTTCCACTGACGTAATTATTCTCGTAATTTTATTTTTATCACCGGCCCTAACATTAAGGTAGAGAGTTAAAACTACTTACCAACCAAATGAATTTCTAGGATTGAGCTTTTAAAGTTTGAACATTAACCTTAAAATTTTGAGCATAGTTTGACTCATTATTCCTAAAGTAAGCTAGTCCACATTTAACACGGCTAAAATTTAATTTGTAACATAAAATTCATTGAATATCAATTCGTATAATCATACAAATTCATTGAATATCAATTTATGTTATTTTTTAATGTTAATCCATTCAAGTTTAAAAGTTCTTGCTCCATAGTCAATTCCAAGAAATTAACTATATGAATTATCTTTGGTGCTGTATTTGTAAATGGAAAATGCTGCAAGGATCCAGAGCATGTAACAGCAGACCAACATCAGAACAACTTGGAGTCCATACAAATCTCGTAACGGTCGAAGAAATACCAGGGCTCAATGCTTTAGAAGACTATACCAAGTGGTCTCATATATTAGGGACCGCTAAAGCACAGAATAAAAGGAAAGAAATTGTGTTTTTTTGCACTATATCTAAATTGGGGATAGCACATGGGAAATGCTTCCACAGTGCATTAGTTGTTGCCCACTAAACTATGCACTAGCCACGGTCATGGTAGATTGGGTGCATAGTTTCCTTTTCGATAAGTAGATTTTTATTGTCCTTGGCTTTGTGTGAACGTAAAATCCTGCCAAGAGAAGAGAGGAGGGCCAACCTTGGAAAGAGAGCTTTCAAAAAATAAAGTTGGCCAGTGATGCATAGAAAGAGAATTGATGCGGAAAAATCCTGTCTTTATTGAAATTGAACAAAAAGAAATTATCTCAATAACTTTTTAAATTTGTGTCTTTTATAGAATCACTCACCGAACAATGTGGCTATTGAAGTTTTTAAAAATTCTGTTCATCACTTCGCGAGTGTGATATGTTAGTTAAAATGGATTAAACTTTCAGCTATTTGATGTCCAATTGATAAATAAGAGAAAAAATGTTGAATTGGATAGCAAAATCAAATAGAAAATCCAATATGTATCAGTATAATTTCAATGTGGACAGGCGACTTAAAGGAAATTTAATTCAATTACACTTGAAGCATATCATTTTCAATAAAGAGGATAACCACGTGGGTCATTTTTGGATAGATTATTAGTTGCAGCAGCAATAAAATTAAAATTATACCAATTTTGAAGAAAATCTTGATTAATTTATTAGTTGAGATCATTAGATTATGAGATCATTTTTATTTCAATTTAGTTCGAGCTTGATAATTAATCGATGTATTATTATTATTATTATTATTATTATTATTATTATTATTATTATTATACAAAAATATTAGTAGTAATTAGAAACACAATCTCAATATTATTAAAATTCATTGTCTGACTACAAATTTAGATTTTATCTATCATTTTGGAATTGAAAACATTATATATAGCACATCAAAATATAAATCGAATTATTTTTTATTCAAAATGGAAATTTACTAAAATACAATTATTATATTGTAGCAATTTTGAAGAAGAACATTTAGTTTGAATAAAAAAAAATTTGAGGAACTAAAGTGACTGGACAAAGTAATTTGATAATTACGTGTCAAAAAAATGTATCTATATTAAACAGAAAGAAAATACAAAATTTGCTATTTTCTATGCAAAATCAAAATTCTATGGTCTTTATTTCCACATTCTACTTGTGCAAATAAAAGTGGTTACGCAACTTTGATTAATAATAACTCTTGTCTCTTGCTAATAAGAGTAATAAATTATAATTAAAACCCTCATCTATAAATAGCCATGCATTCCATGCAATATTTCTCATCATCTCTTACCAAAATCAAGTTCATAACACATAAAGAACAACTTTAAGCGCAATAATGAAAATGGCTAATTTACTTATAGCTCTTGGTGTTTTGGCTATGGCTTCCTCATTTGCCATTGCCTATGATCCTAGTCCTCTTCAAGACTTGTGTGTGGCGACGGAAGACTACAGCTCTGGCGGTATGTATATTTAACTTCTTTCTAGAGTTTCAGATTTATTTATGCAGGTCTTATTAGCTCATTATTCATGCTATGGATTGTAATGCATAATTGCTAAACATGGCTTTTGATCTTATTTTGTGCATGCAGTACTCGTAAATGGAAAATTTTGCAAGGATCCAGAACACGTAACAGCCGACGACTTTTCCTTTTCTGGACTTAACAACGCTAGAGAAACCTCAAAACAACTTGGAATCCGCACAAATCTCTTAACAGTAGAAGAGATTCCTGGCCTTAACACCAATGGTCTCTCCATTGTTCGTATTGATTATTCACCTGGTGGTGTAAACCCACCTCACAACCATCCTCGAGCAGCAGAGATTATCACTGTCTTAGAAGGAACCATATATGCTGGTTTTATCACTTCAAATCCCGATCACCGGCTTTTCGCCAAGATTTTAAAGCCAGGAGATGTTTTTGTATTCCCATTTGGGCTCATTCACTTCCAAATGAACATTGGCAAAACTCCTGCAGTTGCTTTAGCTGCATTGAACAGTCAAAATCCAGGAGTGGTAACATCAGCAAATACAATATTTGGAGCTGTGCCAGCAGTTAATCCTGATCTTTTGGCAAGAGCATTCCATATTGATAAGGAATTAGTGACTAAACTGCAAAAAGATGAATGGGTTAATCCATCAGACCTTAATAGCTTTGACTCTACTTCATCCTATTAAGTATGAAATGGATTATAATTTGGAGATGTTAATTTAATTTCAGGGTTTTTAATTTACTAGTGAATAAATAAATTAAAAAGGTTGTTTATATGACAATCTTTATGATATTGTATTTGTTGAGCTTATAATAATAATAATAAGGGTGAAGAGGATATATGGTATATGCCTCTCTCACTAGTTCATTTTACAAGTGTTTGCAGTTTGTTTACCATCTCTATGATAATGTTGTATTTGCATATAAGGCAAATGATAAAAAAAAAAAAAATTTAAATGATTACTTATTTTTATAATAATATCACTTATTGGATCTATATACTTATTTTGAGAGGAAATAAAACATTTAAATGATTTTTCATCAAATGACTGTTTATCTATCATTTTGATGTAGGAAGCAACAAAAATCATCTCTATCAAGATGATAGACTCACTATCTGTATTTTCAATATGATAAATTATAATAAGTCTCACGCTCATATTCCAGAAATGCATTAACCTTTATTAACAGAAAGTTAGATCAACTTAAGTGACTGCATTAAGTTTAGAGATTTTAAATCTAAAATCGCTTCTATTTTAATGAATCAATACCACCCTCAAATCTCAACCCAAACATGAAATTGCTAGTGTTGAAAAATCCAAATAGCATTAATATCCCAATTTTATCAATTTTAATGAAAATAACCATAAAAATATCTAGAAAAAGTGTTTTTTGCTTTGTTTGGAAAAAAAAGTATTGAAAGAAGAAATATTTCACATATTTTCCACTAGACTCCACATATTTTGAAGTTCTCCAATTTAAAGAGAAAAAATAAAGGAAAGTAAGAATTTCACTTATTTTTATTGAATTATCTAAAAACCTCAAAATAACTAGAATTACATTTTATTGTAAAATAAATGAAAGTATAATTGTAAATTTTCAATAATAATATTTTATTTCTTTCTAAACAAAGAAAAATAAATTTATTTTTTTCCTTTATTACATCGAAATATAACGATAAAAATCTGAGTAGCATTAATTATTTTATTCCAATTTTATCATTGTCTAGATATTTACGCTATACCTTGTTTCAATTGAATGAGTATTAATTAAGGGTAATTTAGTCAATCACTTTTTTTCTTGAATTGAGATGATTTAACCATTTTCTTAATTTTTGTGAAAAAGTCAAAAACTGTCAAATTTAACTGAATAAAATGGATATTAAGTTTGGTTATTTTAAATTTATTGTCCTATCTCATATATCAATTGCTCACTTTATTATCAAATATTTATCACATTTATAGATTTAACTAATAATAAATTATTTTTTTCATTTTTATCCTTTGTACATGACCAATAGTAGTTAATGAAAAATTAAATTTGATGTTTGAATATTGTGTATTACTATAATATAGTCAATTCACTAAATAATTTATTATAATTTAGACAAATTAAATAATTTTCTTAAAGTACTTAAAATACCCAAATATTGCAAGTATTTAAGAATGGATAAAGTATGGTAAAGTCCAAGGATGGACTACATTAATTAGTTTTAAGAGTTAGTTTTCGCATGTGATACTGAGTTCACTGTCACGACCCAATTCCATGGGCCAGACCGGCACTAGGGCCCAGGTAAGCTTAAGGCCCCCGAGGCCCGTAGTAAGCCTGAAACACTAGAATCTATTATCTCAGTATAAATTTCAACATTCAGCCCATATGATAATGAAAAATAACCTCAATATTTTATTATTTCTCGGCCCAAGTTTATCTTCTACAGCATTCCATAGTTCGGGCCCAATTTACAATACATCACATTTCTAACATGAGCTTACAGAATTATTTTGTCTATGTTAATACACGACTAAATATATGTAAATCCTACAACTGCGGAGTCACTAACTCTTTGGTATACATAATTACATAGCAAATAATTGTGGAACTAGGAAAAATTTCTCTGTTGCCCTCCGCCGAAGGAACATAACCTAAATCAGATTAAAGAAGAACTTACTTCCTGAAACATCAAACAAAATATGTGAGTCTTTTAAGAAATAATACCTATTGCACCGCACACGCATTCACACAAATGAATAAATATATCAATCTAGTCATCCGACTAGTTATATGCTCACGCAGTCAGTCACACAAATGGCATATCATTAACACCCACAATCATTAACATCTTCATGTAATCACATCACGTGGAAATTGGTCTGTGGCGTCACCGAAACCCCCGATGAGCCGTCCTCCCACATGGCTCATCCTCTCATAACGTGTGCACCAGGGAGCCAATCCCCCATACTGGCCGACCGGTCTAATCCTCACTTGACCAGCCCTCTCGTTGTTTTTCCATTCTCTCTTTTCTTTTCCATACCAACAGGAGGCAACCCGGTCGTCTCCATCAAATCTAGATCATCAGGCGCTCATAACAGGAGGCCACCCTGCGGGCTGCGATCAAATCTAGATTATCAGGTGCGCCCAATAAAGAAGCCAACCTGTGGTTTTCCATATCATACAAACCACAATGGTAGGTACACACGGGGGCGCCGATCTCCCATTTACCCGGCCGACGGTCCAACCGTCCTCACAAACCCATGGTGACCCACTTCATCCCAACTCCACACAAACAAAGCACAGCAATATCACACACAATTAATCAAGTATTGCAATTAAATGCAAGCATATTAATCAATTAAACATCGTAATGCAATGCACAACTAGACATCCAATTTCAAATGCAAATAAATAAGTAAATAGTGTTAACAATAAACAACAATAATAAAATAAATAATAATAATAATAATAATAATGAACAAAATAATGAAAATAAATAAATGAATAATGGAATGCTTAAATGAATAATAATGACAATAAATAAACAATTAGAGTACTTTATTTATTATGTAACAAATAATAGAATTTATCTAAATAAACTTATTAATTATATTATTAATTACAACTAGTCTAAGTTCTATCGAAATTTCGGCAGCACCTCCCCTAAAAATTGGACTATCCACCTGTTTAGATAACACAGTATTATTATATATTTATCAATCAATACACACAGCCCATCCGTCGGGCAATCAATCAACTTAATTCCCATCCTCCTTCAATAGCAATGTCATAGCTAACAAACCATTTAAATTGTCTATCCATTATACATTACTTGTTTATATATATATATATATATATATATATATATATATATATATATATATATATATATATATATATATATATATATATACATCCTTCTAATACAACACAAAAACTCAAATGGTTGATGCCAACTTGCAGAAATAAAAGTTTTCTAAGTCTAAATCATGGATTAAACATTAACTAACTATTCCTATCGAAATCAAATTTATAACTTCAATGTACTATACTAGGCTACAATTTTCCAAAAATAAATAAATTGAAATAATTGCTTGCCAAATCTAAAAGTCTAGACTTCATGATTAAATTTTCATATTTTACACACTAGCTAACTCACTACCCTACAAGAACTTCATTTACAACTTCAAATACCCATCCCAAACATTATGATTCAAAGAACCAACTAATTAATTGCTGCTAACTCAAGGAATTCAAAATTCTCTATTTAATACCCAAAATATATCCACCATTCTTTAATCATTACTAAAATTCTAGATTAGGCATTACAAACCAATGTTTCCATTAAGTTGCAATTTAGTAATCTCATCTCTCAAGTAATCCAATACACAGCTTAAACATATATACCAACCCCAACAAGTATAATTATCTACCTTTTAATTTCATCAGGTATACCAGCTTCTAAGAACCTTCAACAATATAAATATTTATCTTCTAAATCAATCCCAACGATAAAAAGCTATTTAACTGTAATTCATTGGGCTTAAACACTAAATTAGTTCATACACCCCATTACAGCCAATTATTTAAAGACTATTAAATCCTTGACTCCTATTCAAAGAGTAAATATCTAATTAGCACTTAAAATTTTCTAAAGTTCTAAACAAATAAATTAAACATATCCGGCTACCGCAAATACCACAGACTAATCAAATTTAATTATTTACAGAAGAGTAAAAATATTCTATTTAGATATAGACTATTCCGATAATCTTATTTCTTATTATTTAATTAAATCTACTTATATATAATCCTATCTAAATAATTTAAATCTTATTATTTTATTGTACCTACTTTGATAATTAATCCACATAAATTTGCTAAGGTCACTAAATCTAAACTTCTACAGTTTTTTTTTTTTTTTTTTTTTCAGCTATAACACCGAATTTCTAAATTTGTGTCGAATAATTATTTGAAGGTCAATTGAATTCGGGTTGCAAAACTAACTGTATATTCGTAATCTACATAAAAAGGTCAACATTCTGCCATACCCATGCTCCGGTGACCGGAACAACCGCTGGCCGCCGGCATCGCCGCCATACAGGGTGGCGAGGGAGGCGGCAGTCCGGGATCAAGCAATTTCGACACTAATTTGCTTAATATTTCCATGAAAATTACAAATTCCTCTTCACTTTACACAAATCATGCCATTATCTAATGAAATCCCAAATTTTAATTTTTGACACCTTAACAAAATTTCTTCAAGGAATTTCCCTAAACCCCACAGTTAATTATCTATTGACACAAGAAAATCCAAGAAAGGAGGTTAGGGAGTCATGATCGGCTCACCTTGTTGATAGCGGTCGCCGGAAGGCCGGAGGAGAGGGAGTTGCCGAAGGAGGCAGCTTCGAGCTACGCCACTGCAAGGCCGTTCGGCGCGAAGAAAAGCGAGAGACGCGATTGGTGGCGTGAATGGAGTTGAGCGCCGCCTTGCTTTCCTCGCGTGGTGGCCGGAAACGAAGAGAGGAAAGGGGGAGAGGAGGTCGCGCGCTTGGTGCTGGCGCAAGGAAGAAGAAGGGAAAAAGAAAAGAAAAAAAAAGAAAAAAAGAAAAGAAAGAAAAAAAATCTTGGGGCTTCTAGACCATTCCGGTTCGATTCGAACCGGTTTGGTCTAATTCAATGATTCGGCTCAATTTGCTTGGTTTTCGAGTTTTTCGCTTGGTTTTCGAAAAATCAAATTGGTTAATGGGTCCAGTTTAGCAATAATAAAATACTAGCTGGTATAATCTCATTAGTTGAAAATAAAAAATTTAGTTTTTAAATGAAAATTCTACGAAATTAAATTTTCGGGTCGTTTCAATCTTCCCTCCTTATAAAAATTCGTCCTCGAATTTTAGAGATGAGCAAGAAATAGGAATGCAACTAGAAAAGAAAGCATGTAAGGACATTTAACAAACAAATTATCATTTGATTGACATCCACGAATAAATGAATGAAAGGTTTCATTATAACTCAAAATGTATTCGTTCAACCATCTATTACATTTATTGTCACTTGATTAAAACTCACAGGAAACTTAAGTCTATTACTATAACCTCGAATTTCTATTGCCAACAATCCTATTTAGTGCCACTTGGCTGAAGTTTACGAGAAACTTAAGCTTATTGTCTAATTCTCCAATTACTATCTTCAGACAGCTACTGAAATCTCTTTAGAAAATCTTTCTTTGAATAAAACTTTTACAATAAAACGGGATTTATCAAGAAGATGCATAATATATGTCATATATATTTCTCAAAATTATATAATTTTCTTTGAAAATTTAAATTTTCACTAAGTATTCCTTCATGAAAACCCAACATATAGTTTACAAACACAAAACGACTGAAATTTAATTTACTTCTAATATCAAGATTTAACTCGTTTAATTTACATATATTATTATTCAAACTTTTCTTTAATCAAAAATTCAAAAACTTATTACTTTAATTCAAAACTTTAAGAGAAAAAAAAAAATTCGTCTACGACTTCCGTTATCTATTATATCATAGGGCACTTCGAAATAACTGTCTGTTAATCCTCGTTAATCGTGATTTATCTAATCACCAACATTTCAATCTAAGACTTATTACTTACCCTTTCATCTAATACACATCAATACTAATGTCTTCTATGAAAATCTCGTAAGTCCTAACCTAATGCCATCTTAACACCCAAATATCACACCAAACCAATCTCATTAGTTTCTTATCGTCGAATGCATATATACTAATAACTTCACTTTTCTGTCCATATCATGGACTAGAATTTTTCTAATCTACAGTCTTAACATTTAATTAAATGTCTTAATTAGCCATACGTCTACCTATCACTAACTTGAGTCAACTGTATATTTAACTTACCTATCTCATTTGTCCTTAATCAATCAATATTCTCCTATTCAAGTCGAGTAAGGTATTTATAAATTCCAATTTTTTTTTTTTTTTTTTTATCTACCACTAACTCCTAATATATATATATTACAATTTGTCAACTATTATGTCTTACCCTTAAACTATCCAAGTTCATTTCTATTGTTATCTTTCTTACTTACACATTAAACAATCCTATACTCCTAATTTAGTAGCAACTCAACTTCTGTACCCAAAATTGCCTACCTGACCATTCCAACATTCGTGTTTCTATCTTGACTGCGAACTACCTACTTACCTATATCATTGTTATCATTATTATTACCACCCCTTTATCTTATCCCACCAGCCCTGTGATATAAATAGACAATTTTTCAAAAATAATTTTTTTCTATATAAATAATCAATTTTAAATTTATTTATCATAACACAATTTGAATTCAAAATAAAAATGGGGTTTAAAATTTAAATATCAATATCAAGTAAATAAAACAATAAAAAGAAATTCTAAAGAAATTCAGTAGCCGAACTGAATACTAAAATACCGATTCCTAATCACCCAAAATTCATCAATCCACCATACAATTAGAAAACCTACTTATTCTCTACACTATCCTGTTCACTGATAGGAATAGAGTTCACATGAAAAGTAGTGTACTGGGTGATCAGGCCAATCCACTACCATCAGGTATTACTCTATTCCCTAGCTTAAGGGTTGATAATTGCTTTCGCTCCTACAGGTATTGTGATGGGTTCATCCTACTATCCATTACTTTCACTCTAATCCTCAATTAGTTCTTCTATAGTTTATGGATCTTCACAATAGGTGTGGGTTTTCCCACCTCATAGGGTCTAGTGCGTCCACCATCCCTAGAGAGGGAAATCACAAAGTTTCCTTCCTTATGTTGGTTACGGCCGATCCCAACATAAAGAAATTTCCTATACTCCGCAGTTGTGTCCTAAAACCCTAACCTAAGCTCTGATACCAACTTTGTCACGACCCAATTCCATGGGCCAGACCGGCACTAGGGCCCAGGTAAGCTTAAGGCCCCCGAGGCCCGTAGTAAGCCTGAAACACTAGAATCTATTATCTCAGTATAAATTTCAACATTCAGCCCATATGATAATGAAAAATAACCTCAATATTTTATTATTTCTCGGCCCAAGTTTATCTTCTACAGCATTCCATAGTTCGGGCCCAATTTACAATACATCACATTTCTAACATGAGCTTACAGAATTATTTTGTCTATGTTAATACACGACTAAATATATGTAAATCCTACAACTGCGGAGTCACTAACTCTTTAGTATACATAATTACATAGCAAATAATTGTGGAACTAGGAAAAATTTCTCTGTTGCCCTCCGCCGAAGGAACATAACCTAAATCGGATTAAAGAAGAACTTACTTCCTGAAACATCAAACAAAATATGTGAGTCTTTTAAGAAATAATACCTATTGCACCGCACACGCATTCACACAAATGAATAAATATATCAATCTAGTCATCCGACTAGTTATATGCTCACGCAGTCAGTCACACAAATGGCATATCATTAACACCCACAATCATTAACATCTTCATGTAATCACATCACGTGGAAATTGGTCTGTGGCGTCACCGAAACCCCCGATGAGCCGTCCTCCCACATGGCTCATCCTCTCATAACGTGTGCACCAGGGAGCCAATCCCCCATACTGGCCGACCGGTCTAATCCTCACTTGACCAGCCCTCTCGTTGTTTTTCCATTCTCTCTTTTCTTTTCCATACCAACAGGAGGCAACCCGGTCGTCTCCATCAAATCTAGATCATCAGGCGCTCATAACAGGAGGCCACCCTGCGGGCTGCGATCAAATCTAGATTATCAGGTGCGCCCAATAAAGAAGCCAACCTGTGGTTTTCCATATCATACAAACCACAATGGTAGGTACACACGGGGGCGCCGATCTCCCATTTACCCGGCCGACGGTCCAACCGTCCTCACAAACCCATGGTGACCCACTTCATCCCAACTCCACACAAACAAAGCACAGCAATATCACACACAATTAATCAAGTATTGCAATTAAATGCAAGCATATTAATCAATTAAACATCGTAATGCAATGCACAACTAGACATCCAATTTCAAATGCAAATAAATAAGTAAATAGTGTTAACAATAAACAACAATAATAAAATAAATAATAATAATAATAATAATAATGAACAAAATAATGAAAATAAATAAATGAATAATGGAATGCTTAAATGAATAATAATGACAATAAATAAACAATTAGAGTACTTTATTTATTATGTAACAAATAATAGAATTTATCTAAATAAACTTATTAATTATATTATTAATTACAACTAGTCTAAGTTCTATCGAAATTTCGGCAGCACCTCCCCTAAAAATTGGACTATCCACCTGTTTAGATAACACAGTATTATTATATATTTATCAATCAATACACACAGCCCATCCGTCGGGCAATCAATCAACTTAATTCCCATCCTCCTTCAATAGCAATGTCATAGCTAACAAACCATTTAAATTGTCTATCCATTATACATTACTTGTTTATATATATATATATATATATATATATATATATATATATATATACATCCTTCTAATACAACACAAAAACTCAAATGGTTGATGCCAACTTGCAGAAATAAAAGTTTTCTAAGTCTAAATCATGGATTAAACATTAACTAACTATTCCTATCGAAATCAAATTTATAACTTCAATGTACTATACTAGGCTACAATTTTCCAAAAATAAATAAATTGAAATAATTGCTTGCCAAATCTAAAAGTCTAGACTTCATGATTAAATTTTCATATTTTACACACTAGCTAACTCACTACCCTACAAGAACTTCATTTACAACTTCAAATACCCATCCCAAACATTATGATTCAAAGAACCAACTAATTAATTGCTGCTAACTCAAGGAATTCAAAATTCTCTATTTAATACCCAAAATATATCCACCATTCTTTAATCATTACTAAAATTCTAGATTAGGCATTACAAACCAATGTTTCCATTAAGTTGCAATTTAGTAATCTCATCTCTCAAGTAATCCAATACACAGCTTAAACATATATACCAACCCCAACAAGTATAATTATCTACCTTTTAATTTCATCAGGTATACCAGCTTCTAAGAACCTTCAACAATATAAATATTTATCTTCTAAATCAATCCCAACGATAAAAAGCTATTTAACTGTAATTCATTGGGCTTAAACACTAAATTAGTTCATACACCCCATTACAGCCAATTATTTAAAGACTATTAAATCCTTGACTCCTATTCAAAGAGTAAATATCTAATTAGCACTTAAAATTTTCTAAAGTTCTAAACAAATAAATTAAACATATCCGGCTACCGCAAATACCACAGACTAATCAAATTTAATTATTTACAGAAGAGTAAAAATATTCTATTTAGATATAGACTATTCCGATAATCTTATTTCTTATTATTTAATTAAATCTACTTATATATAATCCTATCTAAATAATTTAAATCTTATTATTTTATTGTACCTACTTTGATAATTAATCCACATAAATTTGCTAAGGTCACTAAATCTAAACTTCTACAGTTTTTTTTTTTTTTTTTTTTTTTTCAGCTATAACACCGAATTTCTAAATTTGTGTCGAATAATTATTTGAAGGTCAATTGAATTCGGGTTGCAAAACTAACTGTATATTCGTAATCTACATAAAAAGGTCAACATTCTGCCATACCCATGCTCCGGTGACCGGAACAACCGCTGGCCGCCGGCATCGCCGCCATACAGGGTGGCGAGGGAGGCGGCAGTCCGGGATCAAGCAATTTCGACACTAATTTGCTTAATATTTCCATGAAAATTACAAATTCCTCTTCACTTTACACAAATCATGCCATTATCTAATGAAATCCCAAATTTTAATTTTTGACACCTTAACAAAATTTCTTCAAGGAATTTCCCTAAACCCCACAGTTAATTATCTATTGACACAAGAAAATCCAAGAAAGGAGGTTAGGGAGTCATGATCGGCTCACCTTGTTGATAGCGGTCGCCGGAAGGCCGGAGGAGAGGGAGTTGCCGAAGGAGGCAGCTTCGAGCTACGCCACTGCAAGGCCGTTCGGCGCGAAGAAAAGCGAGAGACGCGATTGGTGGCGTGAATGGAGTTGAGCGCCGCCTTGCTTTCCTCGCGTGGTGGCCGGAAACGAAGAGAGGAAAGGGGGAGAGGAGGTCGCGCGCTTGGTGCTGGCGCAAGGAAGAAGAAGGGAAAAAGAAAAGAAAAAAAAAGAAAAAAAGAAAAGAAAGAAAAAAAATCTTGGGGCTTCTAGACCATTCCGGTTCGATTCGAACCGGTTTGGTCTAATTCAATGATTCGGCTCAATTTGCTTGGTTTTCGAGTTTTTCGCTTGGTTTTCGAAAAATCAAATTGGTTAATGGGTCCAGTTTAGCAATAATAAAATACTAGCTGGTATAATCTCATTGGTTGAAAATAAAAAATTTAGTTTTTAAATGAAAATTCTACGAAATTAAATTTTCGGGTCGTTTCATTCACCTACCTAGTTACATCCATATCAAAATTAAGCTTTATTTAAATAAAAGTTTTTTTTTTTTTAAGGTAAATAACTATGAAAAAAATTTAGAAAAAAGTTGTTTTACCTTATATGGAAAATGGAAAGAAAATGTTGAAGGAAATAATATTTTCATTATTTTTCACTTGGATTTGTATGTTTTGAATCTCTCCAATTTGGAGAAAAAATAATAGAAAAGCGAGAATTTCACTGATTTTTATTAAATTACCTAAGTCAATTTTTGCATATGATACCAAGTTCACCTGCATAGTACCTAGTTACCATCCACATCAAAATTTAAGTTTTTGTTTGGATGAAAGTAATTTTTTGAAGAAATAACAATAACTATACAAATATTTAGAAAAATGTGTTTTACCTTATTTGGATTGAGAGAAAATATTGAAGAAATTAATATTTCATTTATTTTATCAGATCTATTATTTAAAATAAACGAGTGTATAGTTGTCGATTTTCAATAATAATATTTTTTTATAATAATATTATTTTATTTTCTCTAAAATTTTACCGAGGAAAATAAATTTATTTTCTTCCCTTGTTATATCCAAATACAAGTGTAAAAAATAAATATAAAAAAATTAATAATTTCTCATTATTTCCCTTCATTTTCTTTCCAAACAAGGTGTAAGAGGTTTCTAATTGAGAGAAAAAAACTCCTAGTTTATGGTCAGACACCACGAATCAAATTTCAGTTAATAAGGTAGAGTTTTAAAACCACTTACCAACCAACTAAATTCTTAGGATTGGAGGCAACTAAGTTAATTGAGCTTTTAAAGTTTGAAAATCAACCTCAAAGCATAATTTGATATATTGTTCCTAAAGTTAGCTAAAATTTGGTTTGTAACATAAAATTCATTGAATATCGATAAATAATCCTATAACATATTTTGAATCTCAATACATAAATTTCCCATGTATTTTTCACGAAAAAATTTCGTGACACTACTAATATTTTGATCCCTTGAATGTTTCAACTTATAAAATTATACTTATTAGTACTTTAATTGGATAGTTGAAAGATATGAAAAATGTATGAATATTATGTTGGATTTAATTTTCTATTGTGGGCTTAATATGTAAAATTAAATATGTACAGCAGTTCAATTGTAAAGTCAATTTTAAATGTGGTCTTGATTGTGAATAATTGACTATTGAGGTATCAACTAATTATAGATATTAAGTGTAGAGACCATTATATAATTCATATTTCGTTAAAGGACCGAAATAGGAATTGTACTAACCCTACAAGTATATAAAGGTCGTGGTCCCCAGAGGAGTTGAATACGATTCAGTTTTACGTTCCTTTCGTATTGCTTCCGCTAAATCGATTCTTCAATTCTCTGGAAGGCTGCAAACCTAATTCTATACATCAAGATCGACGAACAACGATGTCAGGTACGCAACCTTTTCTTATTTAATCTATTTTGTTGAATCTAGTGGTTTGCACGATCTAGGTTATTATTGAATTATTTGATATTAATTCTTAACAAGTGGTATCAGAGCCTTGTGCATAATTGCTAGATTTTAGATTGATTTTCGTATGTTTTTTTTATTTGTTTACCCTACTGTTTACGGATTGAGGGTTTTGTTTAATAAAAAATAAATAAATAAATAAAATTGTTCTCACTGTTCTTCGGATTCCCAAGAACAGGTAAGAGGTTTTGAACTAACGCCATTAACGATTAGTTGTTCGTTTGGTTTTTTTTTTTTTTTTTTGCTGGCTGGATCTTTTTTTTTAAAAAAAAAAAAAAAAAAAAAAAAAAGAAAAGAGAAACAGGCTGGTTTCTTTGGAGAGAGTCGGCGGAATGGAGGTTTCCGTCTCTGATGATTTGTGTTTTTAGGGTTAGGGATGGAAAATTACAGTTAGGTCCCTGGAAAATTTTGTATTAGGTCCTTAATTTTTTTATAACTTCAGATTAGACCCTTAAGTTTCTGTAACTTCATATTAGGCCCCCTAATTTTCTGTTTTTTTTCGTATAGACCCATAAACATATATTTAATTAAATTAGACCCCCGAACTTTATTTATTCAAATTTATTTAGTCCAATTTTATAACTTAGTCTCTAATTTAGTGACTTAAAGACTAGATTATATATATATATATATTTTTTTTTTTTTTGGGCTAAATAATTTTAGATTATTGAATATTTAGACAATCAATTCATTTAATTGCAATTGTTTTGTTTTAATTACAATTAAATGATTTAATTTGTCGACTTGAGATTAAATTTGGAGTGATTAAGTCCCTATTGTGTTTGATATTTGTTAAAATAAATTGATTTGATCAATAAGTCACCAAAGTGACCTCTATTGCTTGAATTGATTTATTTTAGAATATTAGACAGGTGTATTAGAATTCGTTGCGGATAGTTAATCGGCCCAAAGGGAGGTTACTATCTGGCTGAGTTTTGAATACATGTTTGGCAATAAGTATGTGATAATTGTTTGATTATTTTCCATGACAATAATATATCGGCCCAAAGGAAGATTTATTATTTGTCAGGACTATGTTATCAATATTTGATTGCTGCGTTGAGATACTTATTACAAGTTAATGTTTTACATCCAAAGATGAGAATGTTAATGTTGTGTCTGTATCTTATTTCCATTTTTTGATCTCTACTTATGTGAATTGTTTCATTTGTGGATTGTGAGCTTATACTTGTCTATTTGTTTATTTTCTCTGATGTCAGCTAACATGTCATTTAATCCTGATTGTGTCCCTAAACTTGAGGGATCAAATTTTGAGTCTTGGAAATCAGACATTATGATCTTTCTGGGCTGTATGGATTTGGATCTTGCATTCAGGATGGACGAACCTGCTCCTCTTACTGATATGAGCACTGATGTTCAAAGGTTTCAGTATGAGAAGTGGGAGCGTTCTAATCGCTTAGGTCTGATGATCATGCAGAAAGGAGTCCCAGAACATGTTCGAGACTCTGTCTCAGCTGAAAAGAACAATGCTCAAAACTATCTTGCCGAGCTGGAGAGGGCTTATGTCAAGAATGACAAAGCCGAAGTGGGAACACTTTTAGGAAAATTAACCTCCATGAAGTTTGCTGGCAATGGTGGTGTTCGGGAGCATATTCTTAGCATGTCTCAGATTGCAAAGAGACTGAAGGAGCTGGGTATGGCTTTACCAGATGACCTTTTAGTCCATTTGGTTATGAATTCTCTTCCTTCTCAGTATGGACAAATTAGGACTTCCTATAATTGTCAACGGAATAAATGGACTCTTAACGAGCTCATTTCTCATTGTGTTGATGAGGAGGAAAAGATGAATTCTAACAAAAGAGAGAGTGCTCATTTTGTTTCTTCAGCTGGGAAGGGCAAGAACAAGAAAAGAAAGAGGCCTTTTGCAAAGACTGTTGAAAAGGCTATTGAGAAACCTGCTGCTGCTACTGCTGTAGATCCAGTACAAAAGAAGCCTTATGTGCCAAAACGCTTCTTTTGTGGAAAGACGGATCACTTGAGAAAGGAGTGTCCTAAATTTGCTATTTGGCTTGCAAAGAAGGGTAAGTACCTTGTTTTAGTCTGTTGTGAAGTTAATTTAACTTCAGCTCCTAAAAACACTTATTGGATGGATTCTGGTGCTACCGCTCATATAAGTGTTTCATTGCAGGGCTGCCTCAACTACAGAAAGCCAACTGACGGTGAAAGATACGTCTATGTGGGAAATGGCGATCTGGTTGAAGTAGAGGCAATTGGACATTTTAGATTATGTTTAAGTACTAGCTATTTTTTGGATCTTTTAGATACTTTTGTTATTCCCTCTTTTAGAAGGAATTTGATTTCTGTTTCCTTTTTGGACAAATCTGCTTTTCATTGTTCTTTTGGAGACAATGTATTTACTTTATCTATGAATTCAAAAGTTTTGGGTACTGGTTGCTTGAATGAATGTGATAATCTATATATGTTAGACATTGATACTAGTTATCATGAATCCCTGCATGTTACTACAAGAGGTACCAAAAGAAAGTTGAATATTGATAACTCAGCTGTACTTTGGCATAGACGTTTGGGTCATGTATCCAAATCAAGAATTGAGCGTCTTGTTTCTGATGGTATCTTAGATACACTTGATTACACAGGTTTGGATTCTTGTATTGAGTGTATTAAAGGAAAACAGACTAAACAAAAGAGACTAGGTGCCATTCGGTCATCCAATGTTTTAGAACTGATTCATACAGATATTTGCGGTCCATTCCATATTGCAGCTAGAAATGGCCAAAGATATTTTATATCATTCATTGATGACTATTCTCATTATGGTTACTTATATCTCATTCATGAAAAATCTGAGTCTTTGGACGTGTTCAAATCTTATAAAGCCGAAGTTGAAAATCAACTAGGAAAGAAGATTAAATCTGTTCGATCTGACCGTGGTGGTGAATATTATGGTAAATATGATGGTTCAGGCGAACAACGTCCAGGACCTTTTGCGCTCTTCCTACAGGAATGTGGAATTGTCCCTCAATATACAATGCCTGGTACTCCCAGCATGAATGGTGTATCTGAGAGACGTAATAGGACTCTTATGGATATGGTAAGGAGTATGATTAGTCATTCTACTTTACCAGAGTCTCTGTGGGGTGAAGCGTTAAAGACAGCAGCTTATCTTCTCAATAGGATTCCATCTAAAGCAGTTGCTAAAACACCTTATGAACTTTGGACTGGACGTAAGCCTAGTCTAAAGCATCTTCATGTTTGGGGATGTCCAGCTGAAGCAAGGCCTTACAAGCCGAATGAAACAAAACTGGACTCCAAAACTATCAGCAGCTACTTTGTTGGATATTCTGAGCGGTCTAGGGGTTACAAGTTTTATAATCCTACTTCCAGAACTTTTTTTGAAACGAGAATTGCAACATTTTTTGAGGATGTTGATTTTGGAGGGAGAAATAAAGAAAGAAACATTGTCTTTGAAGAGGAACCAAGTAAGGATGATTCGGTTCTCATTCCTTTTGTTGTTTTTGATAGCGTACAGACTCCAGTTGCTCCTGTAGCTATTCAAGATCCAATTCAAGACAATGTTATTCTTCCTCAAGAACAAATTCAACAACCTCAAGAATTAGAGCCTGTTCAAATGCCTTTGAGGAGATCTACTAGGGAGAGAAGAAGTGCTATTCCAGATGATTATATAGTGTTTCTTCAGGAACATGAGGATACTGTAGACAGGATAGATGATGATCCAGTTAGTTTCTATCATGCCATGCAGAGTTCTGACTCTCATAAGTGGATTGAGGCAATGAACGAAGAGTATAAGTCTATGCAAGACAATCAAGTTTGGGATCTTGTTCAATTACCTGAAGGAAAGAAACCCATTGGTTGCAAATGGATATTTAAAACCAAAAGGGATTCTCAAGGTAATGTGGAAAGATATAAAGCACGTCTTGTAGTAAAAGGCTTTACTCAAAAGGAAGGGATTGACTATAAAGAAACCTTCTCTCCAGTTTCTTCGAAGGATTCTTTTAGGACAATCATGGCCTTAGTTGCAAATCTTGATCTTGAGCTTCATCAAATGGATGTTAAGACTACGTTTCTCAATGGCGACATTGATGAAACAATATATATGGTACAACCAGAAAATTTTGTAATTGGAGATCCAAAACATCTGGTATGCAAATTAAAGAAATCCATTTATGGACTCAAGCAAGCTTCTCGTCAATGGTACTTTAAGTTCAACCAAGTAATTGTCTCGTTTGGCTTTGAGGCAAATGCTGTTGAAAATTGTGTGTACCATAAGTTCAGTGGGAGTAGGTTTATCTTTTTGGTCTTATATGTGGATGACATACTTCTTGCTACTAATTGTAAAGTCTTGCTACATGAAACCAAAGTTTTTCTTTCAAAGCATTTTGAGATGAAAGATTTAGGTGAAGCTTCTTTTGTTTTAGGGATTCAGATACATCGAGACCGTTCTCGAGGTATTCTTGGATTATCACAAAAGAGCTATATTGATAAAGTGCTCAAGAGATTTAGTATGCAGAATTCTAGACCATTGGATACCCCTATTGCAAAAGGTGATAAATTTAGTAATCAACAATGTCCAAAGAGTGAACTTGAAATTCAGGAAATGCAAAAGGTTCCTTATGCGTCAGCTGTAGGAAGTCTTATGTATGTTCAAGTTTGTACTCGTCCAGACATTTCTTTTATAGTTGGCATGTTAGGTAGATATCTCAACAATCCAAGAATGGATCATTGGAAAGCAGCCAAAAGAGTCATGAGATATCTTCAGAGGACTAAGGGACATATGCTCACATATAGGAGATCAGATCAGCTTGAGATCATTGGGTATACTGATTCTGATTTCCCTGGATGCCAAGACAGTAGAAAATCCACATCTGGCTACGTTTTTCTATTGGCTCGTGGTGCTATTTCTTGGAAGAGTGTGAAACAAACTCTAGTAGCAACCTCCACCATGGAAGCTGAATTTGTAGCATCTTATGAGGCATCCAATCAAGCTATTTGGCTGAGAAACCTTGTCACTGGGCTGCGTGTAGTAGGTGGAATAGAAAGACCACTGAAGTTGTATTGTGACAGCAGGTCAGCCGTTTTATTCTCCAACAACAACAGGAGCTCTTCTCGATCAAAACACATTGAGATTAAGTTCTTGGCTGTGAAGGAGAGGGTACAGAGTGGACAGATATCCTTAGAGCATATTGGAACAAACTCTATGATTGCAGATCCGCTTACAAAGGCAGTGATACCGAAAGTTTTCCATGAGCACACCGCTCATATGGGTATCGTTTTGTTTGAGACTGTCTAGTTTTAGTGGGAGTTTGCTCTTTATGTATGCATTATGTTTTTGAATGCTCTATTTTGTTTTGGATATGCTTTATTATGAAATTTTGTTGAGTACTCATTTTGGTTGATGGTTACACTCTGTATTATTATTATTGTTTTGCTTGATCTCACTTTTGTTGGTGACCAGTTGGAAACAGACATGATGATCACATTGCATGTAGTTTTCATGCTACACTTCTATAATGAATCTATGTCATTTAGGGATATTGGTAATGTAGTTGATGATGAACTTAGTCATGAGATATATGGCGAATGTTTCTTCAACTCTTTATCAATATAACTAATATAACTAATGGACGAGATTGTTTTTGGATACCTTGTATGACTGCGTTTGTTGAGCTCATTTTGGTGTATGTATTTTATTTAACATATGTTCGCCCAAGTGGGAGATTGTTGGATTTAATTTTCTATTGTGGGCTTAATATGTAAAATTAAATATGTACAGCAGTCCAATTGTAAAGTCAATTTTAAATGTGGTCTTGATTGTGAATAATTGACTATTGAGGTATCAACTAATTATAGATATTAAGTGTAGAGACCATTATATAATTCCTATTTCGTTAAAGGACCGAAATAGGAATTGTATTAACCCTACAGGTATATAAAGGTCGTGGTCCCAGAGGAGTTGAATACGATTCAGTTTTACGTTCCTTTCGTATTGCTTCCACTAAATCGATTCTTCAATTCTCTGGAAGGCTGCAAACCTAATTTTATACATCAAGATCGACGAACAACGATGTCAGGTACGCAACCTTTTCTTATTCAATCTATTTTGTTGAATCTAGTGGTTTGCACGATCTAGGTTATTATTGAATTATTTGAGATTAATTCTTAACATATTAGTCCATTCAAATCTAAAATTTCTTGCTTCACAATCAATTCAAGTTAATTAACTATATGAATTATCTTTGACTAGTATTTGTAAGTGGAAAATTCTGCAAGGATCCAGGCATTTAACAGCACGCGATTTTTACTGTACTGGGCTTAATATTGCAAGACCAACATCAGAACAGCTCGGAGTCCGTACAAATCTCTTAATGGTAGAAGAAATACCAGGGCTCAATACTTTAGCAATGTCCATTGCTCGCATTGACATCGAAGCAGGAGGAGTCAACCCGCCACACCATCATCCTCGAGCATCAGAAATCATAACAGTATTGGAAGGAACTATTTATCCTGGTTTCATTACAAGAAATCCTGATCATAAGGCTTTTGTCAAAGTTTTGAAGGCAGGAGATGTTTTTGTATTTCCGTTTGGATTAATTCACTTCCAGTTTAATATTGTTAAACGTCCTGCAGTTGCTATAGCAGCATTATGCAGTCAAATCCAGGAGTGGTGACTTCAGCAAATACTATTTTTGGAGCTGTTCCTTCTCTTTATCCGAATCTTCTGGCTAGAGCTTATCATCTTGATAAAAGTATAGTGGCCAATCTTATAAAACAAAAATGGGTTAATCCATCTGACAGAGAAATAAAATGAGGATTGGTTTTGCCAACTCTGTGTTATTTGTATTCATTTCCCTAAAAGTTTCATTGTAATAAGAGGGGACTCTCTCTCTCTCACTGAATTGATTTTACATCTTATATCTTGTATTATTGTAATTTCGTGTATTATCTAAGGATTCAACCAGGCTTTCAAAATAAAACGGTAAAAATATTTAAACAAAATCAAGATTTTATGATTTGTAATTTACATTAATTACAATATAGATCATACTGTGCGTGTGATTTTGACAGGTCTTGCAAAGGGAATGAATGGAATATATCATGCGTTTTTGTTTTGGAAGCAAAAATTACATATTTGTGATAGAAGAAGAAGAAGAAAGAACACAATGCTATATATAATCCTATATCTGGTTTGGGTAACAACTAACAAGTGCTCCTGCAACCTTAGAAATAACGACCTAGAAGAATCAAGCGATGGAGCATCCGGTCGATGAAGCTGCTGCAAGTGAGAAGGATGGCGGTTCTGCAAAAAAGGGGAATGAAGCAAGTGTTTCAAATGAGCATATTCCGGTTTATTACACGCTGTTGGAGGGCAAGTTTTGTATCAGTAATATAGAGAGAAGTGAAATGAAAGATTTGGAGCAATTGGAATGTGAAATCGAGCGAATTGCTCTAGATGATATGCCTTTTCAAATACCTACCAAATATGTAGGTGTGTCGGAGACAAAATATATAGGCGCCAATGAAGAGCCATTGTCGGCTGAAGAAATGGAGTGGGCAGATTTTATCAGCAAATTGAGTTATGTTAATGTTGTTGGACCAATCAGCAAACCGACTTAACTGCGTTATTCAGTTTGCTGCTACTATTAATTAGGATATGATATAATTATATAGTTATTGAATAACCAGTTGTAATCTGTTCTATCTATATTTATAGACTATATACTGTATTGGGTTTCTTTCATTTCTTGTGAAACTGAACTGTTAACTATTTCTTGTCAGCTTGAATAACAAACACATCGTTTTTGCAATATTGCAACTTCTGAAAATGAAAGTTTGAAGCACAAGAATACAGAAGTTCAGCCAAATCTGGGACTTTAGCTTCTAGGACAGTTCATAGTGATTGAACCTTAGCTTAGCACATAAGCCTTGTAGCCAATTCTGGTGTCCACAAAAGTTTGGCCACCATAGCAAATTGTCATTTTTTAGCTAGACCCTCTTGAAGACTTCGGGAAGGGCACAGCTGCTGATTTACCAATGAGATTATTCTTTGACACAATCATCCATCATGTTATCCTCGTTTCGTCTGTTAACCAATTGTCTGTGAAGGTTACATATGGATTATCTCTTACTTTATTACTAATAAGCATATTAATGCGTATTATTAATGAAGTAAGAGATGATGGATAAAAATTAAACCTAATGTTCATGGACTTATTAAGTATGATTAAGCCAATGTTAAAAGATTTAGATATTAACCAAAAATTATACATATTGGTAGGGATAGAAGCAGAATGGATATTAGTGAATTTCTGTATTCATTTAAAATGATATTTTTATTTATCCCAGAAACATATTTAGATGTACACAAATTTGTTAATAAATTTATTATATGTATTTATAGGGGCAAAACTAGATGGACGGTTGATGGAGCCCCGCATCTACGACTGCACATAGCCCGTCCTAACCTGATTATCTAAAGCTGCACAAGACCCGTTCTAATCTGATTCAATCTAATCCAGTGAGTTTGAAAATATAATAAGTTAGATTGAGCGGGTTATTTTTATAAGGGGATATTATAGTACATATCAGATATTGAAACTTTATTTTATACAAATATTAGTTTGACCTAAACGGCTAAATCATTAAAATATTATGTGTACATCTAAATGAATAGCGCCTAATTTAAGTTTAGTTTCAATAGCGCCTAATTTTAAATTGTACCCAATTTAATGAATAAAATTTTATTTTTGTGGGACCAATTTAACTTTTTTTTTTTCTAAATTAGACTCATTCCACATCACTATTGCTTATATATAAATAATTTTTTATTTTTATTGTTATAAATATTAAAATAAAAAATAATATATTCATCTAAAAATAAAATATTTTTATTTATTTATATGATATTGACAACAAGTAATGATTCCTTAGAAATCAAATGATGCTGTAATGAACAAAACATATTTTTATAAGAGATTTAACTTGAATATAAACAAATTTTCATGCTTAAAAAATGGCAAAACAAATACCTAAACTAATATTCTATAATTATAACTAACTAAAATTTATTATTTTACTTGGCTTTTTATGAATTTAAATTTCTACCAATATTAATGAAGGCGTTGTTAAACAGTAAATTTTTAGTTAACCTAACCATAAGAGAAAGCATAAATCTAACGAAAATAATATTTTATTCATTAAATTAGATACAATTTAAAATTATGATGCTATTGCAACTAAAATTAAAGTTCATGATATTAGAAGAAGAAAATGAAATTTACGGTACAATTAAAACTATCCGCAAAATTTAGAGTATTTTTAATGATTAACCCAACCTAAACTATTAAAAGGCTTCTTCTTCTTCTTGTTTGAATAGTAGGCATGAACTCTGTTGATTATTGTAGATTTCTATGTTTCAAATGAGTTATTTTTGTTGATTATTGTATGAAATTCATCAGCATTTTGAATTGACATATATGTGCGTAGACATTATTTAATTGATTTCATTCAATGTGTTAATTCATATATATATATATATATATATCACCGTATTTAATTGGTTTTGTATATGTATACATATTGTATTTACCGTATATATTTGTGTGTATATTCAATATATATATATATATATATATATATACACACTATATATATCGTTGAATGGAAAAAGCTTGGCTATTTATCTCTTTGATTACAGAAACAAAACCACATGTTTATTTTGTATATATACCTAACTTTTTTATTTGTTTAGTTTTTTAATTTTGTTACTGCATTTTTCTGTTTTTTTTCTTGGTTTTCTGTTCGTTTTATTTTTTGCTTCCGTTTTATTTTTATTTTGTTACTTCATTTTTTCTTCTTCTCTATTTCTTCGCTTTTTTACTTGGGTGATAGTATGTGTGTTTGAGTGTGATGTGGATTCATTAAGGTTGTTGTGAAATTTATTATTTTTTTTGACTAAAAATGATATTCTCTTAATTTTTAAAATTTTCTAACATTTGGTTTATATGAAACCTTAATTTTTGACATTTATTAAATTGCCTCTTTTTATAATTTATGAGTTGGATCACTGGTTCAATAGGTAAACCCGCAAATCGGATCCAACCCGTAAATAATATCTTATATAGATGTATGTATGTGTTTAATTATGAATTATTTGAATTAATTTATTTTAGGGGAAAATTAGTATTTCGTCCCTGAATTTTGACCTAATTAATAATTCCATCCATATATTTTAGTCAAATTATTCAGACATCTCTAAGATTTGATTCCGTCTCACAATATAGTCTTTACGTCCAAATCGCTGATTTTCCGTTAATTTTACACAAAAAAGACAAAAAAAAAAAACACTATATATATGTTGAGGTGATGAGAACGAGGATTTCATGAAAAAAAAAAAAAAAATATATATATATATATATATATATATATATATATATATATATATGTTGAATACTTTTGTCAGGAATAGAAGAGGAAGAGAGAAACGCATTAAAAATATTTTTTAATTAAATTAATTCTAAAATATTATTGTTCTCAATTTTAACCAATAGAGTACAATTATAACCAAGTTTCTTAATTGTATTATCTATGCATGAAGTTTTATGGTTAGTACATATATAACTTGATAATAAATTCAGACTTCGAATCCCCTCCCTTACTCAAAAAAATAAAAATTAAAAATTAGACTTTGACAATTAGATTAACTTTGTCTTCAAATCCAAAAAATAATGAATATCATTAATTTATTTATTCACAAACATTATATATATATAGGCATATGTATTCTGCTCTGTTGAAATATCGAAAAATATTTTTGGCACAATTTATACTAGACCCAACATAAATGAAAAAATTAATGTCCTTAAAAAATTTTTTAACATGCTGATGTCACGTTAAGGGTATATTATAAATATGCACACTCTGTGTTAGGCACCACTTGTGTTATTTAGTAAAGTTTTATATGAACGGCATAAACATATAAATAAGAAAAAAACAAAACTGATATTATGTAAATTTTATTTTTTCTGTATTGATGTAACCAAAAAAAAAAGGGGAGCCTGAAAACCACAAAACAAAAATAAAATGGTAAAAATATTTAACAAAATCAAAGAAGAAATGGCAAAATCAGGACTTTATAACACTCGAAGGGAGTTCCAGGCATGGAGTTTTTTTAAATATTTGGAAGTGAAGTGAGCGTTTTGCCTCTCTTTATAGGCCTGCCCGACATGAATCTAGATTGATCGGGCTAATGAGCTTCGGACACGGATGGTTAAAAAAAAATTATAATATTAATCATACTGTATGTGTGCTTTTGCTTAATGAAAAATTGCAAGAAGAACGTGATTTTGACAGGTCTGCAAAGTGATTGTATGGAATATATCATGAGTCTTTGGTTTTGGAAGCAACAATAACATATTTGTGATAGAAGAAGAAGAAAGAACACTTAATAATGCTATATACAATCCTATATCTGGCTGGGGTAACAACTCACAATTCTCCTGCAGCCTTAAGTAACAATCTAGACTACGGCGATGGAGTATCAGATTAATGAAGCTGCTGCAGATAAGGAGAATGGAGGTGCTGCAAATCAGGGGAATGGAGGTGGTTCAAATCAGCAAATTCGGTTTATTATACGCTGCCGGAGAGGCAGTTTAGTGTTGACAATATAGAAAGAAGTGCAATGAAAGATTTGACCCAATTTGAATGTGAAATCATGCGAATTTATATGCCTTTTCTGATACCTACCAAATATATAGGTTGTGAAGAAGACGAGATATATAGGCGCCAATGAAGAGCTGAAGAAATGGACTGGCCGGATTTTATCAACAAATTGAATTATGTTAATTTTGTTGGAGCATGAAGATCATCTTAAATCCAAAGTCGTCAAACAATAACAGTCCAGCATTTATTTTGGCCCTTTAATAAGGCGTTTTTAATTTTGTTGGTTAGAAGTTTGTTGATTATTCATGTTAAATAGTTGTATTTTATGCAAAATTATTTTTATTATTTATCATTTATTTTGATCAAACAGTCTTGTAACGTCCCATTTTTCTATTGAATCGAGTCGTTGCTTAGAGTCGAGTCGAGCTGATCCAAAATCCGGTTCGATCCATTAGAGTCTAGAGTGGGCTAGAATGGGATGTAATTGAAATAAGGAAAAGAAGTGGACTTACTTGAAGGAAACAAAAATATCAAAGTATAAGGATTAGGACTTGCTTGCACTAAAGTATAAAGTTGAGGTATTGAGTTGTACTATTTTGACACTTGAGGTACCATTTGGTAATTTTACACACAAAATCATGATATTTTTGGAGATGTACCGAGACTTCCATTCACTTTCCCATTTTTCATCTTTATCTTCTTCATCTCCTTCATCTACTTCCTTTCCCTTAGTTCACCTTCCTTTCTCCATCAATTTTTAAGGGATTCAAGCATTATATTCAACTTCTATTCTATCCAAGAGAGGTGAGCTCAAAGGTAGAAGAAAAAGGAAGCTAAAAAGAAGAGCTTAAGCTTTTTGGAGTAAAGGTGTGCTATCTCTTTTAGTTTAATTCATTTCCTTACATAATAATTTGTGTGATGTGTTGAAAATGAGATGATATGTTGCTTAATGTTGAGTGAGAAGACTGAAAATGGTGAAAAAGCATGAGATGAAATGAATAAATGAAGTAGAGATTGAGTTCATGCTGAAACAGGTTTTGCTGGAAAATTTATCAGTAACTTCACCTTGATTTTGACCCTATTTAATGATGGAATTAGGAAGTGTCATAGAAGAGTTATTTGTTCCTCTATGTGTTAGCTTTACATGGGTTTTTGAATCACCCAAATCGGAGTTATATATTGAGAGATATGACCAAAAGAGTACAGACTGCGCAGGCTGGAAAACACGTCGCGCGCTCGCGAATTTCATTTGCGCGCTCGCGAATTGTGTCTGGAAACTCTCTGACTCTCATTTGCACTTCTCGCACTCGCGACTTTGCATGGCGCGCTCGCGAATTGTGTTCTGATGCTCTTTTGGACTTCATTTTCAATGCAATTGTATTCCTTTGCTCAACTTATATGCCTCCAATCATTTTAAAACAAAAAGACAACATTAGAACATGTATCAAAACAACATGCAAGCATGCAAATGATGTGAAATGAGGTAAACACTATGGTGTATGAAGTTATGAATGCTATGCAATTGTATTCCTTTTCTCAACTTGTATGTCTTCAATCATTTTAAAGCAAAAAGACAACATGAACACATGTATAAACACGAAATGCAAGCATGCAAATGATGTGAAACTAACATGACACAAGTTGCCCGCTTGGCGAGGCTATCAGCATACAGGTAAGCAGTATGGTTATGAAATGATGAAGCAGTTAATTTTATGACACAAGCATGTGAAAATAACATGACACAAGCATGCAAATTATGACACAGTTACTATGCTTTTGTTTTATCTATTGTCATTCCATTAATATGCTTCATTGAGGTTAGGTAGAAACCATGTAGATAAGGCTATGTCAAGACATAGAATAGCAGATCTGCGCCCCATACAGTTTGGTACTCCGGCTACAGGCCGTTGAGTGGATATGATTATATAGGCCATAGCAGCCAAGCATACAGTTTCATCCAGTTTCATACAGTTTTTCTTATCACTTCGGTTTCACTATAACCTTATGGAGCCATACAGATATCTTGACATAACATTGCATGAATCATACAGTATACTAAACAGCAAGAAAGATCATCAAGGTAAACTGAAAGTATCATGATATGTGTGCTTACATTCCATCTGTGAGTACATGTTTATTTCTACATATGTATGTGCTTATATGTTTCTTTATTCATTATGATATTCACTGAGTTTTAATCAAAGTTGCAGAATTCATACAGCATAAAGAACATCAGGTAAGATCATGAAAGTATAATGCGATATATGCTTACAAGTTTATTTATTGAATCTTTAAGGAGCCATACAGTCATGAGATGTTATTAATCATAACTTATATGATGTAACTAAAAGTGCATAAGTCATACAGCATAATGAATAGCAAGTAAGACAATGAACATATACTGTTATGTATTCTTACATGTTTATTGATTTCATTCATACAGCATAATGAATAGCAGGTAAGATCATGATAGTATCATGATATGTGTGATCAAAGGTTCATGTAAAGGAGTTATGAGATAATTAGAACTCAATTATTTATGTTAGAATTAGAAGTTTATTCTTCACTATAAAGATACATTTATGTTGAAATTCAATGATTCTAAGATTTTCAATGCTTTTATGAAATTTGTAGTTTAAGTAAGTTGACATCACACTTTGTTAAGTATGTGAATTATGAGCACCACTGAGTTTTATACTCAGCGCGTCGATTTTTATCACGCGTAGGTTGAAGATCGTGGTTGCTACTTGAAGACTTGAAGAGTACTATCAAAGCAAAAGTGACTAATTTGGGAGTAGTAGATTGAGAGTTGTATAATTAAGAATTATGGCATGTATTAAGATTTATGGCATGTATAATTATTACATTTGTTAGAGCTTATATGACTGGAAATATAATTGAAGCATGTAATTATTTTGGTGTAAGTATTTGGAGGAAATGATTGAATATGAAATATTTTACTATAGTTGGTATGATTAGGTCATGAAGACTTGATATAGATCATGAATGCAATTAATTGCTGGATATTAAATGCTATAGGATTTATACAGTTATGACTATATACATAAAGTGTTGTTGTGTTATGATGATTAGTTGGAGATATTGAAAGTTTGAAGTTTAATTGGGAGTGTTTTATATTCATATTTAGCATACAGGATGATATCAGCATGACAGGATATAAGTTCAACCAGATTGTAGCGTCTCGGCTCGGTTCATTAGGGTTAACGGGTGGACCGGGAAGGGATGTTACAAGTCTACTATGAATCTGTATCCAATCTAACTTGTACATAATTTGCGGTTTAAACATTTTATGGATCAGATTGGATATTCATCCACACATATTAGTTGGATACTTTAAATCAATCAATTCGATCCACGTGCAACTCAAATATTGGAATTTATAAAATCAACCGATACTTTAAATTTGACACTACGCCAATTCACACTCATTTATAAGATCAAATGTTGGAATTTTCATATCAATATTTCTATAATAATATATGGTAAGATATTCGCTTTTATTCCCAATTAAATCCACTTAACAGTGAATATGATAGCTAATAGTCACCTATGTTAATTTTATAATATGTACTTTCTCAAAATCAATTTATAATTATTTAAATTTGTAATAAACCAGTTGAGTACCCGAAAATAACTTTTATCTACATGGGCGATATTACTACGGTTCTAAAATCACTAGTTTTGATTTTAAAATTATCAGTTCCTTTTATAAAAAAAATAGAACCAAAATCAGTCATTTTTTAGCCGGTTTTGAAATGCTAATTTCAATTTTATTCCGATTTGAGACCAAAAATTAGATAATCACTTCAAGAGCTTGAATAAATAATAATACCTATTAAAAAAATTAAACCAATTTAATAAAAATTTATAAAATTATTTTAAAAATTATAAAAAAATAAAAAAATAAATTGAAAATTTCTTTTAGAAAATGTTTTCTATGGTTCCAAACCAGAACTATCCACTTTAAACCAAAATCATCACTAGAACTGAAATCGAATTTTAAATACACCGTTTTTTTTAAACAAGAATCATTGATCACAGTTTATTATCGATTTTGACTGATTTAGACCTAAGACCGAACAATGGTCGTACCTATGCGTGGGATACAAACTAAACTAATTAAAAAAAGTCTAGGGACCAATCTGTAATTAACCCATGATTAATGTCATGGTGTGAATCGGATGTCGGCTTTGCTCTTGGTTGTCCTCGTATCGCCGCAAGCATGTGTTCCAATTGTCAACTCCACCATCCAAATTCTCTGTCCCACTCCTATCATTTCCACAAACAAAAAGGAAAAATAATTTGTCTCGACAAAAATGAATTTAATTGGTCCGTATAGATTTTATCCTCCGTTACCATGAAAATTTGATCACCCACTCGCAGCAAACTCATTTCCAAGAACTTTCCGATCAGCCTCTGCAAATAAAGTCTACCCTTTTAAACGTCTTTTAAGTTTTCTTTTTTCACCAAACCAATAGAAAGCCGACCCTATTTCACATTTCTATAGTGTTTCCAATTCATTACTTACAGCAAAAGGAGGAAACTGTCTTTTTTTTCTTTATTTCTACTGTGAGTGCCCTTTTCTCATTCACTTTTTGTTAATTAGGTTCTGTTTTTTGTTTAATTGGTTGACATTTAATAACAACTTCGAAAACAAGAATCTGAATTTGTGCAATTGATGAGGAATCAAGAAATGGGTATGTATAACATTTTCATTTTTTTATCAGGATATGCAGCTATTGGTTACCCCTGATTCTACAACCTTGAATTACTGGTTAAACTGGAGAGTCTTGCTATGTGCAATCTGGGTGTTCACTCCTGTACTTGTATCTTTATTCGTTATCTGGAAATATGAAGATTTGGATAATTTGAGATCTTGCAGAAGAAAAACGCAGCAAGAGGTGGATCATTCATTGTATGAAGATAGAGCATGGAGGCCTTGTCTTGTGCAAATTCACCCCATTTGGTTATTGACTTATCGAGCTATTGCTTTCTCTGTGCTTTTGGCTTCACTTATTTCCAAAGTTTCTACCAATGGATTTGGCATGTTTTACTACTATACCCAGTATGCTATCTCTCATCTTTGTTGAATACAAATTGAGTTTGAACTTTTATGTCGATCAATTAATTGAAAATTTTCTTTACAAGCTAAGTTTAGTCCTTCCAGATTTCAAGCTAATTTTAAAATTTTTATTTTATTTCTTAATCTAATTTTAGCTTTGGGATTCCACAGGTGGACTTTTACTTCTGTTACCATTTATTTTGGGGTATGTGTTTTCCTCCCTAGACACTCCCTTCTATTTTGATTGAATGTATCATCCAATTTGTATTGTACAGTACAGTTACTTTAGCTGTCATAATCATGGATGCAGTTTGCTTGTGAACAACCTTTTGCATTTGTTCAAATAATATTTCTGGCATCATTTTGCACTTGGAGCGTTAACCATGTTCATTATGATCTCAACTTAATTTGTAGTTTGGGTTACTGCTATCCATCTGTGGGTGTTACCGGTATCACAATATGGACAAGGCCGTATCTCATATCCATGATGTTGTTGGAGACCATGCTGAGCAGGGGTACTTCGTTCCTCTGACATACGACGAAAGGACAAATATACCAAGTGTGCGAAAATCCTCAAATACTGAAGAGGGATTTTATGATTTTCAAGCAGCAAGCATTTCCAGTTATCTCTTTCAAGTTCTATTCCAGGTAAATTCTCTTCCAAGCTGAAAAAGCTTTGGTACAGTGGAGATAGCAGATAGGGTCCAAAGCATTTGAATCTGAATGTTAAAATGGCTGGACAGTAATTTGTCAAATACTTCTATTTTTTTCCATGTTTATAGGATTCAAATGTTCTCTTTTTTTTTTTTTTTGGTTTTTTTTGGTGCCATGTTCTTGTACAACTTGGTAGGGGAAGTTTCTTACTAATGAATGCAAAGTAACCATCTGTTAATTCGAAGTTTCCTAGCCCTCTACCTGAGATTTTTAACATGTACAGCTATCAGGCATAGTTTTGGCCTTCAAATAGTCTTATCTCTGAAAGCATTTGTCTAATAGAATTGCTTTACATTTTGATAAAAATTGGAAGTATATTATGAGAATATCTTCTTTCTATATTCTTTTTTGTTTCTCTCACAATTTCCTCTGTTTCATCTATCATAAACAGATGAATGCTGGGGCGGTCATGCTTACTGATTGTGTTTATTGGGCCATTATTTTTCCATTTCTTACCATCAGAGATTACAATCTGAATTTTGTAAGTACGACATTTTAAATCAGCTATTGACCTATTTTCTTTACTGGTTCCTGCATCTAGATATAACTGTAGGCGCACTTGATCCAGTCACATGTTAATATTCCCTACTTGCGTATTAGCTAATGAAAGACTTGTTGGTTCATGCTGGAATCTTACTGTATCTTTTTGGAAATGTAATCTCTTGGATGGCATATGTCTACGATGCTTGTATACATACTCATGCATATATAATTTCTGTTTATAAAATTTATCCAGCATCTTGCGCCAAGTGCTATCTCCTATGGCTTTGGCTTAGGAGGGTTTGGGAAGGCAGAACTAGCCTTTCAATTGGGCAATTTGATATATGTCTTTCTTCATTGCCTAAGCACTTGACGAAGCTAATGCTGTGAACGACAGCCTGTGACATTATATACTATTCTTTAAGTTTTTTTTTTTTTTTTTTTTTTCCAAGTCTTACTGATTTGGGTACTATCAGTACCCAGTGCCTGCCTTCTTACCTCCAGTTTCCTACATGATTTTGTTTCATTATCTCAAAGTTGGGAGCTGATCTCATCCGGGGTTGAGCATCCCTTACATTTCTGTCATTCTAACCTTCCAAATTAAACATCAATATCCACAGTATGCGCTTCATTGGGGTTAGAGATATCACATAAATATGTTAAATGGTCGTTGTGCTCAAACGAGCCTTGGCCTAACTTTGACCATGCTTAATCTTGAGACCATTTTAGCTGTTTTGTCTATATTCTGTGTTTATACCTTGTCTTTTGGGTTTCAGAGGTTCAGCAAATTGGACCTAGTGGCCACAATATGTAATGGATTACTAGTTGTGAATTGTGATGCTTCTATTTTTCCTCACATCTTGGTTTATCTATTTTGATTCTTTTCTTGTTCTTTTCTTTTGGTGTCTTAAAATCATATCAGATGACAGTAAATATGCACTCGCTCAATGTTATTGTACTCCTTGGTGATGCAGCTTTGAATTGCCTGGTAAATTAATAGCTTTTATTTTTCTTTTTTCTTTTCCATGAATTCTTTTCCAATTATCATTCATTTACTTTTCTTTACTCCATTTCAGCCATTTCCTTGGTTTCGGATGTCTTACTTCATTCTATGGACGGGTAGTTTTGTCATTCTCCAGTGGATTTTTCATGCTTGTGTATCAATTTGGTGATTTTCTTTTCCCTTTTAACTTTCCTCTTCCCCATCTTTGTCTCCCTAACAAATAGTGGGACTATTGTCTGTCATTTCAGGTGGCCATATCCATTCCTTGACTTGTCATCACCATTTGCTCCATTGTGGTTTGTACCTCCAAACTCTCATTACCCTTTCATATAGGAAATAAATCAAATTTATGCTTTACAAAGTTAATTTGAATAATCCTGGAGACGGTTTGAAATTAAGTTTTGCGCTTGCCATGATTATGCTTCGAGGTTATTTTTTTATGACAAACTTGTTCTGTTTTTACGTCATATGTACATTTTGATATTTTTCTTTGATATGGATTTACAGGTACTTGATGATAGGCTTGATGCATTTGCCATGCTATGGCTTCTTTGCACTGATCATCAAAATGAAACACAGCATTTTGTCGAAATGGTTTCCCGAGTCTTATCGATGTCTAAGATGAAAAATGTACCAATACTGTTAAGACACAGAATTTAACGCAAAAGGGTAGAGTTCCTGCAATGCTTAATTACTTCGTTCAAAGTCTAAAGGTAATTGACACACCAAGAGCACAGCAAGGTGTTTCCAGACGGGATTGCATGAAGAAACACCATACACGATACTGACAAGAAAGTGAAGAAGCAATCGGGGGCGCAAGGGAGAGGATTAGTCTAGGGAAATTAGACACTAGAGGTAAAAATGTATGTACAAAACAAGGTGAGTCTCTTACTAAAATTAGATAATTCAAGATCCCAGGAATACATGAATTTGCCCACAAATATTGCACATTATTATTATTATTATTATTATTGTTTTTTAGGTTGACCACCACTTATGAAAGGGTAAAAACATTTTACCGCCACTTTAAAAAAAATTACATTCCACTGACAAATTACATGGTTTAAAACTAAGTATCACGAATTTAAACGGATGGAGTCACAAACATGTATGACAAGTTTAAGAATAAAAATGCAATTTTACATTGACTTATCTAACCCGTCTATTTAAGAATAAAAATGCAACTTTATATATATATATATATATATATTATGCGGACTCATCTTTAACACCCGTAGCATTTGCTAGAGTACAAAAATCTGTAGATAATGTGAGGAAAATCATAGAATTTCATGTTAATATTCTTTCAACACTGGGCTATTTAAACAGCCATATATTCAGACTTGCAATATTGAGAATGACACTGGATACCATCAGATCAGAACACATACAATGTATTCAATCTGATCGGTTTAAAGTTTTACCAACATAAAATAAACACAAACATAGTTATTTTTTATTAACAAGGTAGTCCAACTCCTTTATAGCTTAAGCCTTGGCAACAGCAGCAGCAAGAGCTCCAGCTTCAGTAAGCAGAGGAACCAGCTTTCCTTCACCGTGCAAGCCTGTAGTTGCTGCAATGACAGTATATATAAATATGTATATATCAAAACCCATTTAATAAGCAAACAACAGGGAAACTCCACTAGCAAAATCTGGAAATGAAACTAATAATTTGAAACAAATGGCTTGTTCGGCAAAATTATCTTCTTTTTAGTAGCATTCAGCTGATTTAGCTGTTGGAGCAGCTAGTTTTTCGTAAAAAGTTAAAAGGCAAACGTTATAAAAGGCTAAAAAAAAAAAAAAAAAAAAAAAAAAAAGATGTTGGCATGGCATAGCTAGCAAATTAAGAGCATACCATCACAGCCACCAATGTGCTTGCCCCCAATGAAAACGTTAGGCACAGTGCGTTGTCCAGTCCACTCTGCTAAAGCTGATTGTATCTCTTTACCATCACCTTCAAAAAAACAAATAAAAGAGATTACTCATCTTGCCTTTTTTTTTTTTTTTTTTCCCTCTCTTTAAAGATAAGCAAATAAATTAAATAACCCTGTTTACAAATGAACTTAACAAATTTTGAGAAATTCGGGTGAAGAAAATATCTCAGACATAATTAAACCAAATTCTATCACTTATAATTTCTATATTTTAAAAATTTAAGATTTTCCCAGGCATCAAACAGAAAATTAAAGATTAATGAGTAACTTACTCTCAGTATCCAATTCGATGGCCTTGAAAGCTGCTCCCAATTGATTAAAAAGCTTCTTCACGGTTGTGCAAAAAGGGCAAGTAGTTTTGCTGCAAATTTCATAAAAATGATATTTCAAGTCAAAAAAAAAAAAAAAAAAAAAAAAAAAAAAAAAAAAAAACAGAACAAAGAACAAGCCAATTAACCAATTAAAAACAAAAGTATATCCGAGAAGATAAAGAAATTGACAGACAGAAAGAGAGAACCTAAAAACGACGACGGAATTGGAAGAAACAATCTCCTTAGCCTTTTCCAACGCCATCTTTCAATTCGATTCTCAACCCTCAAACGGTAAACAAGTCTCTAAATTTTCTCGCGCTGTATCGATTTTTTTCTAGAGGGGATATAAATAGGGAAAAGAAGGAGAAGTTGGAAATAATATGGTGCAGCCCTCGTTTAAGAATCAACAATGAAGATGTGAAATGAAGAAATGATCTAGACCGCACGTTTTGATTCCACGTGTATTATAGACCGCAAAAGCGGCTTGATTCCTTGAGTTTGTGGGCCATAGTGAGATAAATAGGAATAAAATCGGTTTTGGTCAAAAGATTAAAATAACGTCAATCTAATTATGAATTAATTAAACGAAAAATAACAACAATGTTTTTCCTTTATCAAATTCAAGTTGGCGTTGACGTATATATAGGGGTGCTGTGGGTTAACCGAGACAAACCAAAGCGAATAAACCCCGGTTCGATCTAACTGAATACATTTCTATAATAACCAAATTCAGAATCGAATAGTAAAAAAATCAAATTGAATTGATTTAGCTCGTCTGAATTTGATTGGTTCGAACCAAATAAACTATTTTGAGTATAAACATAAATTTCATTATTTATATAATAATTGAACTAGAAATTGAAATCAAATGGTTTTTTTTTTTCAATAAACCCATCTGTGAATAAATTTTAAAATATGTACTGCATCTTTAAATGTAATAAATTTACAATTTTACCAACTACATATTGTTTAGAGTTGAATATTTGAGATTTGATCGTAAAAAAATATTTTATTTTCATTTTGAAAATCTTGTTTCTTCAGTAAATATAAATAATTTTATCTTTAATCAATATAAAACAAATTTAATATAATTATTAAAATTAGTTTGTAATAGCACTTTATTGTTAAATGAAAAGAAAAAAATAATATAATATAATTTGGTGAAAGAACAAGGAAATTTTAGTTTGATCTTTTTTAGAAGGTTCTTGCTATGAGACAATCGGGAAAAGCCAGGGATGAGAACTTGCATGCCTTCACCCAAATGGAAATCCGCGTCTTCCCCCCCTTAAATCCAATATGATTACGTCATATATATTCTAAAATAGTTTTATATAATATTATTTAATAATTTTTATTATACAAGATAATAATGTTTAAAATATAATTATAAGAATCAACTAATTGGAAATTAATTTAGCTTAGGATATGGTTTCGATTTTCGCACTTCAAATCAGCCTCTTTGTTTCTTAAAGCAATCCAGGTTATAAAAATATTTTTAGACTTGGACATTTTGAAAAAATATAAAAAAAATTCTTAAAATTGTATTAAAATAGGTCCAATACTTCAATAATAATCATGATTCTGATAATCCAACCGCATCAATCAGTTGGATCGGTTTATCTGTGAATAGATCATCATTGGGTCGGAATTGAATATTTAAAAATGGATGCTGAAAAACCAGATTATACCGGTAAAAACAGATAAAAACAGTCGAATCGGAGCTGTTATTGATTACGGTTCAATTGAAATGAAAAGATTTAAGTAGCTTATGTCACCCACGTTTCTGTCAAAAAAAGTTTTCTGTCACTTCTTTGGCCCTTCGATGATACTCACCGACCACCCACGTGATCACTTTTATTTCTTCCGTTTCAGTCTTCCATTATACAATGACGACTTCGCTTTTAAGTCTTCGACTAGAAGTAAGGTATGATACCAAAATTCATCTACAAGGAGAAGAAGATGAGTTGTTATTTACTAATATTTTTAAAGTATTGTTTATGAATAATTAATATGTTACGGTTAGCTAATACTTTTTCTTATTTGTGAGATCAAGATGTTTCTAGTAGAACCATGTTCCTATTCTGAATATAAAATCTAAACTTTCATGTTAAACAATGAATAATTTTTTAGGACGTGTTTAATTATTGGAATTTTACGAGGAAAGGGAGTTGAAAGTAGTGTTATTAAATTTGATTTAAACATTATTAATTAGGTGTGATTTGATTGACTTTTTTATTTACGTGAAGAGTGAAAGATTTGAGTTTGAATCTTCTTCTCGAACACGTGTACTTCTTATTGTTTTGCTCTGAATTTTATAACTTGTTATAAATAATTGTATTTACATGTCATTTCTAAATCTAATGTTATCATATCCCAATTTGTAAGTTTGAAATTTATTGCATTATAATATAGGTAGTGATAAAAATTTTACTCCAAGTTGGTCTCTTATTATTTCAATTATGTTCGATTAATTCTAATTTTTAAATTTAGGAATAAATTAAAATAATATTTTCTTTTTATTCAAAAGGATAAAAAAATTTAAATTCAAAAAAAAGGAGAAAATTTTGCAATTCTTTTTTAAGAAAAAATTTCAAGACTAATTATTCATAAATATTCAAAAATTCATCAAAATTTTATATATTAAAGCTTCGTTTGTTTCCGTAAAATAACTTGCAAGAAAATATTTTTCACAATTTTCCATTATTTGGAGCGTTTAGAAAAATAAGTCAGCGGAAAATATTTTCATGGTCAAAGAAAAATTAAGTCATTTTTTAAGAAAAATAACTTCCTATTTTTTAGAAAATAAAACATTTTTCAGACATTGACAAATCACTATCAGTGTCACGACCCAATTCCATGGGCCGGACCGGCACTAGGGCCCAGGTAGGCTTAAGGCTCCCGAGACCCGTAGTAAGCCTGGAACACTAGAATCCAATATCTCGGTATAAATTTCAACATTTAGCTCATATGATTATGAAAAATAAACCTCAAGATTTTATTAAATCTCGGCCCAAATTTATCGGCTACAACATTCCACAGTTCGGGCCTAATTAACAATGCATCACATTTATAAAATGGGTTCACATAATTATCTCGTCTATAATAATAAATGATTAAAAGTATACAAATCCTACAACTGCGGAGTCACTAATTGTTAGTATACATAGCAAAATAATTATGGAACTAGGAAAAATTCCTTATTTCCCTGCGCCGAAGAAACATAGCCTAAATCGGATTAAAGGAAAAACCTACTTCCTGAAAAATCAAACAAGACATGTGAGTTTTCTAAGGAGTAATAATTATTGCACAACACACGCAGTCATACAAATGTGTACACATATTAATCTAGTCATCCGACTAGTTATATGCTCACGCAGCCACTCACACAAATGGCATATCACCAGCACTCACAATCATAAACATCTTCATATAATCATATCACGTGGAAATTAGTCAGTGGCACCACATGAAACCCCAACGAGCCGTCCTCACACATGGCTCGCCCTCTCATACATGTGCACCAGGGAGCCGATCCCCCATACGGCCAACTGGTCTAATCCTCACTGACCAGTCCTCTCATTGTTTTTCCCATTCTCTCTTTTCTTTTCCATACCAACAGGAGGCAACCCGGTGGTCTCCATCCAATCTAGATCATCAAGTGCTCACAACAGGAGGCCACCCTGCGGGCTACAATCAAATCTAGATTATCAGGTGCGCAACAACAAGAAGCCATCCTGTGAATTCCCATGTAATCTATATCATCAGGTGCACAAGGGGGCGCCGATCTCCCATTTTCCCGGCCGACGGTCAAATATCATATAATATTCGGATCCATATCACAGACCGTCCTCACAAACCCACGGTGGTCCACTTCATCCCAATTCCACACAAACAAAGCATAGCATTATCACAACACAATTAATCAAACATTGCAATCAAATGCAGACATATTAATCAATTAAACATCATAATGCAATGCACAATTAAACATCCAAAATCAATGCAAATAAATAAATAAATAGTATTAACAATAATCAACAATAATAAAATAAATAACAATATTAACAATAATAATGAAAATAAATAAATAAATATGTAAATAATTAAATGAATAATAAAGATAGTAAATAATCAGAGCACTATATTTATTATATACCAAATTATAGAACTAATCTAAATAAACTTATTAATTATGTTGTTAAATAAAAATTTAGTCTAATTTTTATCAAAATTTCGACAGCACCTCCCCTAAAAATTGAACTATCTACCTGCTCACATATCACAATATCATTATATCTTTATCAATCAATGCACACAGCCCATCCGTCGGGCAATCAATCAATTTAAAATCCCATCCTCCTTCCATAACAACAATATCATTAAGTTAATTTCAATTACTTTCACTTGATAGTTTCGTAGTGTCTAACTATTATAGTACTCTTTATCAATCTTTCATTTCTTCATTCTTGCTTAAAGATAATAGCCACATATTTATACCTTTGTTAAATTTTATATTAGCCAATACGAACAAATGCTTTTATTAAATTAAAATCTAAAGAATACATATACTAAGAGATTTAACTTACAGCTTAAAATATATCGATTAACTATTCCTAGCGAGAATTAAACCTACTATTTCAAATGTTTCAGTTTATCTTTCGCGTTTGGATTCATAATAATCATTCTGAATGTTTCGCATTCATGAGTTCAGAATTAAATGTATTTACCTATCAAGGTTCTCTAACAAGAATCATAATAATTTTAACTAGGCCTATTCGATCACTCCTATTTTCAACATAAAATTAAAACCCCTCTTATCCCAATTCATGTCAATTTCATGCTTAGAAAACATTAAAAATCCATATAAAGCTATAAAATTCAAACAAGAAAATAATCACAAATAAATTCAGACCCAGATCAAATTGACTTAAGCCATTTTCTAATAGAATTAAGCATTACTTCAGCTTTGATTACTAAAGATTACTATTAACTAATATATTGAAGCTTAATAACTAACAGATCCACAAGGAGATAGATTCCTATCTTAAACATTACTTTTGTATAACTAATTCATTCTTAGGTATTATTCATGTAATTATGTAGCTAATATCCTTAATTAACAAATTTTCTGCAGTCTTATACTTTCTAAGCCTAATTATAAATTCAAGTCAAACAATAGTTTGAATATCAATCAATGTCAGATTACAAATCTAACATTATAGTCATACTCTACTGGTTGAGTGCAAAATTCTGCCTATTTAGCACTTTCCGGTTACCGGAAACATCAACCGTCGCCACAAGCCACGGTGGCCCGACGGCCAGCAGGCCTGAGATCAAATAACAGTATACTGAAAATAAAGAATGCTTCCTGTAAGTTCGATTTTGAGATCAATATCTACAAAATATGGCAATTAATTACTAAAACCCCAAATTTTATCAATTGACAAAACCTAAATCTTCAATCATCTCAAGTGGCTCATTCAAATTCAATTTGTCCATTAATTATTTATCTAAAGATAACGGGAAGGCATTTTGGGACTCACCTTGCTAACGTGGATCGCCGAAAAACGATGAGGTCGCTGGAAATCGAGCAGGAGACGCGATCTGGCGGTGGAGCAGAACTGCGACTTCTGCCATCGTTGCGCTCGCCAGAGAGGAGGAGAAGGAGGCTTGAGCATCTGCGGCGGTGACGCGACGGCGAGGTGGCGCTGGTTCTGGTGGTCGGACAAAAACGAGAGGAGGAGAGGCAGTGAGGTCGCTGCGCCGCAGAAAAACGGGAAGAGGAGAGGCAGTGAGGTCGCTGCCGTTCGATGGTGGCACGATGGAGGTTCGGTCGGCTCAGGTGGCCGGAAACGGAGGAGGAAAGGGGGAGAGGAGGTCGCGCGCTTGGTGCTAGCGCAAGGAAGAAGAAGGGAAAAAAGAAAAGTAAAAGAAAAAGAAAAAGAAAAAGAAAAAAGAAAAAAGAAAAAAAATCTTGGGGCTTCTAGACCATTCCGGTTCGATTCGAACCGGTTTGGTCTAATTTAATGATTCGGCTCGATTTTTGCTCGATTTTCGAGTTTTTCAATTGGTTTTTGAATTATTCTTGTGGTTTTCGATTTTTGGGCTTGGGCCCAATTTGAAAATTTGAGCTCGAATTGAGCCTGTTTTACATTTACAGCCCACACGGCCAAAATTTGCGATTTTTGATTTAAAAAAAATTCGAAGGTTTTGAAAATAAAAATTCGGGGTATTACAATCAGCCACCAGCAGCTTTCATAATTTATATATTTTTTTTACATTTTTCTTATATTTAACAATAAAATTTTTAAATTATAAAATTTATATTATTAATAATATTTTTTATGGTCATAAGAGATAAAAACTTTAATTTTTAACTAATTTTTAATATTACAACTAAACAACTGAAAATAAGTCATTTGAAAATATTTTTCAAAGACAATATTATAAGCAAATTATTTTTTTGCAAGTTATTTTACAAAAAGAAACGGAACATAAGATTTAACTATCAATGAAACTAACTGTAATCATAGCTTTACATATATATATTTATTGCTTATAGTTAATTATATCCAATTAAAAAATAAAAAATGTAGAAATAAGAAAGTACCAAATTGGAAAATAACGATGAATCAACTTTAACAATTCTATTTTTAAATATCAGTTTTTTTTCCTTTCGGATTTTGTTTTAATTTTCATTTTTTACCAAAATAAAAATATTTTCCTATTTTTGTTCAATAAAAAATGATTTTAATTTACCCAAAATATTAAAATATAATAAAACCAACTTTTATAATTTTTTATCTTAAAATTTCGACATTTTTTTATTGTTATTATTATGAAAATCAATCCTACTGATTCTAATCGAAGAGTTCCCACGCTTGAAGAAAAAAAGAACCTCATATCTATTCAATTTCTTCTTTTTGGTTGCTTCAATTTTTAGTGCCTTTTTTTTTTGTATCTTTAATTTTTTAAAAAATTCATTTGTATAATAATTTTTATTTTATTTGAGAAAATTAAAATCAATTAACTAAACATAAAAGAATTATATTAATTTAGCCTAAATATAAAATTAAACGTAATTGAATAAAATTGAAATAATTTGGAACTAATTTGAAATGAAAATTTCTCAAAACCTATTAACCATACAATTAATCTCAAACCTACAAATTGAAGTATAATAATAATAATAATAATAATAATAATAATAATAATAATAATAAATCTACAAACGAACCATTGACATTATTGGCACTCCAGCTAGTCTTTTAAGTTCTCTTTGTTTTCAATACATTTGATTGCATAACTAGAGCTCAGCAGAAGATAAGAATTTGCATTTGAAATTTCAGATTGGAGATTCGTTTTACACATACAGGCCACAAGGGAAAAATTTTTTTTTTAAATTTTGAAGGAAGAAAGAAAACAATGATATCTCAGTATATTATCACTTGGTCAATAAAAAGAAACGTACTCATGAAACCTGAAAGGCTCCATCCTTTTGACAAAGAAACTGTGTGATAAAAAAATGATAAATTAGGTTTTAAAAAATATTTATTTTACTGCAAAAAATTATCCCATCCATGTGAATTTCCTAATCAGACGTGTTTATACCACTGCAGGTTCCTTAAGCTTTGCATCCAGATTTTGTTCAACAGCATCGATGAAATCCTCCGTGTTCAAGTAAAACTCCCTCGACACCCTGCAAGCATCAGCATCAGCATCGTCTTATAAATATTATCCCTTACCAACATTTGCCGAAGTTACTGACAATTTCAGCATAATAAAGCTCCCGATAAAAACAGAAAGGTTTGCATAACTGACGACACCTTCTACATGATTAATAAACTACCATATCTCGGATAATGCAGCATAAAAGCAAGTCAAGGGAAATTCCCACTCCAACACTGTCTCTCGGATAACGCAGGACACAGCTACTTTTCTTTCTGTTAGATGATAAGTTTCTCATTCTCTTTTTTTTTTTTCCTTTTTTTTTCTTTTCTTCTAAGTATTGTCCAGCAATCAGAGCCCTTCCACTTACAAATCTTTAATTCAGTCAGAAATGGATGATCAGTTCCAAGCTGACAAAAGCAATTCACTTTTTAATGCTACAAACTCACCTAATATTATTTTTGAATGTATTGGATTTTTACTTCCTTTGTCCTCCTAATTACCTATAGCATTAAAAAAATTTTATCTCTAGGGTCGGCTCAAAACAGCTCCATAAAACTTTCATGCTCCACCAGGCAAGAAAGAGAAATATATGCTCCCAACTTTTACATTACTATTTTTGAATATCAAAAAAGAACGCAAGGCCAAGTCCTAACTTTATGCAACATCAAAAAGATTCAACCTCCTATAATCTTTACTTTCATTTCCTTATCAGTTATTGCCAACGTTTGCTAGGTGATCTATGAATCGCTATGAGGCTTTCTTTAATCCAAACATTAAGTTCATTGACATTTAATAAGATAATATCCACCGAAGGAAAAGAAAATCCCAAAATCAGCAGTTAAGCACTCAAATCAAGAACCAAGGATAGAATGGGTAAAAACACAAAACCACTTACTTAGGGCCATGGATCAAGATCGCAAGATCCTTTGTCATTTTTCCACCTTCGACTGTCTCAATGCATGAAGCCTCCAACTTGTGCACAAAATCAAGTAACCTTTCATTCTTATCCAGTTTGGCCCTAGGTGGAAGAAACCATAGCGGTCATTTATTAATGAAAAACAAATTGAAATGTCATAGGATCATGATTCAACTTTATTGCATGAAGAACATCGACCAGCCTAGGACTTCGTAAGAGGCAAAACAAAGCCCAAATTGTTATATAGAATGTATTATATTGGTACTAACAATGATATCAAAATAAGTCGCCAAAAAATTAAAGATATCTTATAATGTCAATTAGATACCTATGTTCTAGTCCTCGTGTCCATGCAAATATTGAAGCAATACTATTCGTGCTAGTTTCCTGTCCCTTCTGATGTAACCGAAAATGCCTAGTTACAGTCCCATGAGCTGCTTCAGCTTCGAGTGTCTTTCCATCAGATGATAACTGCATATTTTACAGTATCCAAAGCATCAAATTATCACATAACAAAATAAAGAACCTAGCATTAGTCTTGAAAAATAACTTGATACAAACCAACACAGAAGTCATAAGGCCCAAGGAACCAAACCCTGCACAAAGCAAACCAAATTTAGAAAGGGATGCTAAGTCACAGCAAGCAAGTGCTTAAGGTCATTATAATGAAAAACAGAACCATCATTTATCGGTTCGATTTGGTAATTCTCGTGCCTCTTCAATTGAATAGGAAAAAAGGTGTTAATATTTTATTAAATAATAAATTGTCCATACTAAATCCATTATTTTCTATTAACTGTGTTGGCTTCAATTAATCTTAGTTTCCCTACATAGTTTTCGCAAAACTAGAAAATTCACTACTTTAACTGAATGAGATTTTCTGTGCAGAGCAGGAATCCTTTGATCTAAAATTAGTGGAAAATACAAACCTTAATCTGCCATCTAGTAACTGACAAGTGTCAGTTAGAACTTATCCTAGTATTATAAGTTCTGTCTTGAGAGGTCCAGCGATACACATGCCATTATCTTACAATATTTAAAACCTAGACATATAAATGAGTAAGGAGAGTCAGAGTGAAAAATTTTAGCACCTTGAGCTAGTAAATCACTCTGGACATCTCCATCATAATTTTTACAAGCCCAGACATAACCACCTTCACTTTTTAATGCATAAGCAACCATGTCATCAATTAGCCGATGCTCATACCTGAGAACCAGAAGGCATTCCATCAATTCTTTTTATCATAGTGAACAACAGAATACAAACTATATTTAAGCATACCATATTGAATTTTCTTCAAATTTTTGCTTCCACTTCTCTTCATATACCTGTTGGAATATATCCTTAAACCTGTGAAATGTACAAGTGATTATAATTGTGCATTTCTTCTCTCATTTAAAAATTGGAGGTTTAACTGATACAACGATTAGAGGTTTAAAGTATGTAGTTGAGGTGCAAGGAGGAAAGAAGCAATCACCGGCCATCGTATTTCTTCAAAATTGTGTTTTTAGTGCTCAAGTAAAGAGGCCACTTCTTTGCAAACGCCAATGACATTGATGACTCAGCAAAAGCTCGAATAGACTGCTCAATTACATAAAGGTTAGGCAAGTATTTACATATTGCAATGCAGATCTCCAGGAAATATTCATGCAACAAACAAACCTGGTCAACATTATACATAGCGAGCGCTACACCAGGACCCTTAAAATCATAAACATCAAGCTCTATCGGGGTTTCACCATCCTCTGGCACTGGATAATATGAAGAGAAAGTTGTAACTACTAATAACACCTAATAAGGACTAGGAGGAAAGAAGCCTTGTCGCTTAGATATAGAAATATGAAAGCTTACCAAAAACCATTTTAAGTTTTCCTGGCCCCTTAATGATTGTATCTGTGGCACGATATTGATCACCAAAGGCATGTCTACCAATGCATATAGGTTTCTTCCAACCTGCAGACCTGTTTATAAGTACTTAATACAGCTTCCAAACACTTAATAGGCTCTCAAGCGTACAGCAGGAACTGAACATTACCAGGAACAATTCTTGGAATGTTCTGGCAGAGAATAGGTTCACGAAAAACAGTGCCTAGATAAGTAAGAAACCCTTCCGTTAGAATAATCTAAAATACATGATAATTTAAAAATAATAGAAAAAAATCCCAAATAAACTGTTACAATAGCAACTAAACAGTAAAACTTTTGCATTCAACATCTGTAGGAAGGGTTCACAAGGACAAAATGTAAACAAGATGCCAACCAGAAATACTGCATCCAAGCCATACACATGTAGAATGAAATGCCCAATTGATGACGGACAAAAATTTATCCAACTTCAGTACTCTCTACCACAATATATCATCATTTACCATACTGGGATTGAAATTAAAAAGAAAAATGCATACTGCACCACTAACAAGCATAGTAAAGTTGTGAGAAACAGGAAAAAAAATATTCACATTCATTTCAAGAAGTTCCTTAGATACTACCCCACTAATCCTTGTGCTGTTTAAATACATGGAAGAAGAAGGAAAAACATTGTGATAGACTGTATCTTGAAATTTAGAGATGGTTGTCTAGTAATAACCCCTAGAAGAAATTAAATAAACCTGCAACAAGCTGCCCAGAATACAGAAAACAACCACCTACTAGATTCTTTCTTGCACTACTTTCAGACACCCTGTTGTAGACAGGAGATGATATACAGTCAAAGGTGTCACAAGATAATAAAGCAAGAACTTCAGTTGTAAAAAATATAAGCAATGGTGTTTTGCAGTTCTAAATGTTAGCAGTAGCTCATAAAATGAGAACTTTAAAATATAGAAATTTCCAGCAGCGTAGGATGTTTGCTAAAATATTGATGCATATCCACCCATACCCAAAATAAAAACTTTTTATTTTTTTTAACACAAAACAATAACCAACCATTTAAGATGTTTCTTATTGTTCCATTTGGACTCCTCCACATAGACTTCAGATTGAATTCTTTAACTCTGGTCTCATCTGCAGATAATGGCATAAAACAAAATCAGTAGCAGTTTCCACCCCAAAATCTCCATTTACACGTATAGAATTAAGATTACATCAACGGTTACATAAACTAGCACCTAGAATGACAATATGTTCTGATCACAAAAGATGCCAAAAGGGAGGGAAGAACAAGAATAGCTTACCAGGTGTGATTGTAGCACATTTTACAGCAACATTGTACCTGCACCATATAAGACATTAGGATGAAAACATAAACATATTAAACGAAAACTTAAAATAACTATGTACTATAAATAAGTTCAACTGCGGCTTGTTGAACGGTAATCATTTTATCCTATAAGCCCATAGGTTCATTATCTTCTACGCTAAAAGATACTTCCAAAAAAATAAAAAGGGAAAACTACATAGCAAGGAGTGATAACCTAAGTACAGGTGTAGCCAACTTACTTAAGAGTGGCCTCTGCACTTTCTACAGTGACCTTATCATCAGTGGCATCACGATTTAAGATCCCCAAATCATAATACTTAATATCCAAATCCAGATACGGAAATATAAGCTGCAATCACCAAAGCTCTTTAGAAATTTATATGCTCACAAAATTACTCCGTACCTATGAAATTGGAGAACTATGAAAGACAAATACGGTTACCTTTTCTTTTATCATTTTCCAAATGATCCTCGTCATTTCATCGCCTAATCATCAGACAGAATAACAGTAGTAAATTGAACTTCGCATATTCAAAAAAAAAAAAAAAAAAAAAAAAAAGAAAGAAACAGGAAAACTAAACCAAAATCAAATGAACTAATTAACAAATAAGAAGAAGAAGACCGATAAACAATCAACTGTAGAATTTCCAGCCTTTCATTAATTTTCACGCAATCCAAGAGAGAACATAAACAACTTAAAAAAATCTTTTGGCCTTACATTTTCCTCCATTTCAACGTCAAGTCCAACAAAACACATTCAACCACAATTCAAAACAGAAGCTAGGGTTTTAGGAGGTTTTACCATCCATTTCAACGATTGGATTTTGAACTTTAACTCGATCAAATCCAATTGAAGAGGAAGAAGCAAAGCATCGAAGCGAAATAGCGCGAGCAAACTGAGAAGATAAAGCAACACGACTCTTGACAGCTCCTCTTCCTCCATCGAGGAGATTAGAACTGGAAGAGAAATGCAAAGAAGGGTTTTTTAGGACAACTGAGGATTTCGAAGGAGAGAGCATCGTAGCGCCGGACATGGCTAGCAATCGGACTCTAGAAACGGTTAGCATTCGAGTAAAGGATGAAGTGGAAACTTCGCGTTTTTAAAGACGGAGCTGTTTGGTATGGGTCCAGCCGTCCAGCTCGTGGCTTCGTGTTTGTGTTTTTGTTCGTTTTTAATTTTGCCTTTTTTGGAGAAAAAGATGACGGATTTTTAGGCTTCGTTTGGGAAGGAAATGAACCAAAATATTGGAATAAATGTCAATTTTTTTCGATAATTTATTTTTTATCTTGTGTTTGCAATTTTGTATATAATGAATGGAAGAAACAATTTTTTTTTATTTGGATCCTAAAATTTTAGATGAAAAAAAATATTATCATTAAAATTGATAAATATATCTTCACTTAAATAATTAAGAAAAAGTTAAAGTTTATTAATTAATTTAAAGTATTTAAGTAATTTAACAAGAATAAGTGAATTTTTCACCTCTTTCTCCCATTATTTTCTCTCCAAACTGGAGGGATCAGTGAAATCACTAGTAGAACATGGAAGGGGCATAAGGGACCGAGGCTCAAATTTTATATTATATATATATATATATATATATATATATATATATATATATATATTAAAAATAATAATCCTATTTGTATTTTCGGCCTGCCATATAAGTAGACAATATTTGATTGAAAAAATATAATGTTCAGATACTCGATTGTAAAAGTTTTCTGTTGAGATATTAAAATATAAATTTTTCAAAAATTGAGATACCAAATTTATAAATTTTTCCGCATAGAGGATTTGTTGTCCAAATAATGATGCTATTTTCATAAAATGGACCTCAAGGTGAATGTTAATCCATAGGTGTTTGATCGTTAAAGTTGTGGGTTGGATTGAGTCATCGGGAATATAACAGTCTAGGCTTAACGAGATATTGTCCACTTTGATTCTAACTCGCTCAGGGCCACATGACTATGTTATTAGCTAGAACAAACTCAATTGCCCAAAGACGTCTTGTTAGTCTAAGACTTACCATTTTTATGTGTTTCACTTATACCTTGTACTTATTCGATGTGAAATTCACCTAGAGTGCCACGCCACCCTGCCTATGGGGTATATGAAACCATTTGGGACAGATGATGGCAGCATATTGAAAGCGTCTTCCTTTAGTTTTAGCTGCGGAACAGGCAGAGATTGAGGCTGCAAGCTTGGTTCTCAAATTGCCATAGAGTTAGGCTTTCACTCTTTCACTTTGGAATCAGATGCTCTTCAACAGGTCCAGCAGCTATCTTATGCTTGCTTTGCTGATATTGAATACGAGACTTATCTTTTTTTCTCTATTTTCATTACTGCAACAAGTTGGAAACTGGAGATGCTCACGCACCTCGCAGGCAGGACAATTGCGTTACTCATGCTCTTTCTAGATTAACTTTTTCTTCTGCCGATACTGCAATACGTTCCTATTTCTATTTTTCCTATTGTCATGATGGATTTTCCTTCTTCATACATCAAGTCTTTTTCATAAATCATATTTGACCGCCACACTCAGGTAAAAGCTAAATTTGATATGAAAAATCAAGTTGAGAGTGTTGATTGATAAAATTAAAAGAATTAGTTAGAATTAATAAAAGTTTAACGTTAATGATTTTTTTTTACTATTTAACTTATTTTTTATTTCAACATGTAATATAAGCAAAAGATAATTTTTAGTAGTTTTCTATTATTTGTAATAATTATAAATAAATTCACTAAATAAAGATATTACTTTTTAAAATATTTATTGATAATTAATTTCATAAGATTAATGTGTCTATGAGTCCTTATTTATATATATATACGTACTAGTCCTTATATATACATACGAATTTTTATGAATGTGCGTTCACATTGTTTGTACTCGTTTATCCCACTCGTAATTTATTTTTTATTAATTTTTTACTTATAATATACTTAACATATAATAATATTTTTAAATTGATGAGATAACTTAAATTAGGTTTAAAATTAATGATTTAAACTTTTTTTTTAAAAAAATATAATTCATTAATAAAATATTAAGAATTACAAATAATCATATAGATCAGATATATAACTCTACTAGTAGTAGCTAACAGAGTTTGTTGATCTTTTAACAAACCAAAAGAATTCATATTCTTTTGAACAATAAAACTAAAGTTAAAAAATATAATGTTCGATCTTTACGCTTGAATTTGTTATTTACAAAAAATATAAATTTTCATAGCAGCACATAGTCTGTTAATTGATTTAAGCGACAAAATAATAATTTTTCTGGATCTTCTATACCTGGATTGTTTTTTCAATAATTTGCAACATATGACAAATACATATGAGTGTACGTGCCTCAATAGCATCAATGAAGGAACAAGTTGCACTATCAGGCTCCATCGATCGAAATCGATCGAGGATCCATACTTACAAATCAAAATCTAAAGTCTACAACCAAATAAAATCAAATAATATATTATTTTAATTAGTAATAAACCCTCACAATAAAAGAAGGGACAACAAACACCAAATATGGAGACAAAAATAACAGTAACAAAATAAAAAATAGGACAAATCTGTTGTAAAAAAATATATCTGAATTTATTAGAGTGAATAAAATATTAAAAGCAAAAAAAAAAAAAAAAAAAAAAAAGAAGGCAGGAGGTAGAGGCTACCATTGATAAACAGCGACAGTCCCAAAACAAAACTAAAGTTAAAAGACTAGAGAGAAAAGAGAGAGGAGAAGAAGGAGGGAGAGCAAATAATTATTCTTCTAGTTTATTTTATAATTATTCTTAAAAATTTTTACAAGGGAGGGATATAATGTAGTTACGAATTTATGTTCCTATTATTAACAACATATAGATATAATTTATACTCACTAATTTAATAATTTAACATATATCTTTAATTATTACTATTAATAATTAAAAGGAATAATATTTAAATTAAAAATTCTAAATTTAGATATGTATGCGATGTATGTTTTTTCTACTTAACATGAAAATTTCTTCCTAATTACTATATTTTTATTTTTTCTATTTAATTTATTACTAAAATTACTAATTTTTTTATTTTCTGGTACATAATAATAATAACAATATGAAAAATTCTGCAAAGTCTATAAAAAATGAAAAATATAAAAAGAAATACCAAGAGTTATGTGTATGCAAGGTTTAAAAATTATCGCTTCAACTTGTTTGGTACAAACTAATAGGAAAATCTATTTCCTTTTTTATATTAATTATTATTCATGCTGCTAAAATCATAATAAATAATATTACAATCCAAACAATTTAATTAATTTTCTTTTTGTTTCATTAATAACTGTGCGAGAAAGAAAAATTTTATTTTTCATTTTTATTTCAAAGAAAAAATAAAGCATATTTTGCATAGTCTGAGTACTATTTTACAAATAAGAAATTTTTTTTAAAAATTTATTCCGTATATTATTTTAGGAAGGAGTGGAAGTAGTCATCATTGTAATTAGATGAATAAAATTTTTACTGTATTTACATGTATTAACAATTAAAAATATTCTTAAAAAAAAAAAAGCACTCTTAAAACTATTCTCTCTATTAGTTGAAAATGTTAAAAGGTATTGAAAACCTTCAAACCTTCTTGTGATGGAAATTAAAGACTCGGTTGGTAATGAAAATTTTTATTATAATTATATATAAACTTTTTATATATACATTTGAAAAATAGTTAAATGGGTTTGAATTGCTGGTACCCTACACCCCCACGTACCAAATTATAATTAAACCTTTCCTTTGCATTTTACTGTCAACTCCCTTAAACCCTAAACCCTTTCCCTCCCATTTCTCTCACTCAATTAGTCAATGTCCTCGATAGCAAGCAGAGGCTACAGAGCCAATTCTCTTCGCAGTTCTCTCCCTTATTTCCTCACATGGCGTGCTCTCGGCTTCCGCAACATCTGCAGCGGCCGTCTCGGCTTCGCGCCCTCTGATCCAGACCTACCCGTCGCCGGGACCAAGGTCCTTGAGACCTTCAAAGAAGAATTTGAGGTTGGATCGCGCCTTATTACCCTTGAGACTGGAAAAATCGCTCGATTTGCTAATGGCGCCGTTGTATTGGGCATTGATGAAACCAAAGTGCTATCCACTGTTACTGCCGCTAAAGGCGATTCTGTTCGAGATTTTTTACCCCTCACTGTATGACCAATTCTCAATTTTCCTATATTTTTCAGTTACTTTTTCAAATCAAACAGACGTGTAATTTCATACAAGGGAAAGTAGACGAACATATTTTTGCCTTAAAATATGGCTTAACAGTGCCTACTTTGTCTTTGAACTATTGTGAATAATTTAATGTTTAGATGATATTATTAGACATCAAATTCAAGTAAAAGTTTGGACTTGTTTTATATCTTGCATGAGTAGATAGTGGTGAATGCGGAAATTTTATGTTGAAGGGTCCATTAAATGGATGAGTACCTTCAAGAAACTTCTCTATAGGAATATTTTTTCAGCTTCCTTTTTATCATACGAGATGCCAGTGGACTAAGGATAATAGCCTTTTTTTTTTTAAGATGGCACTGCCTTTTTCTTATTATTATTTTGAATGGCCAACAAAAAGGGAGAAAAAGTAAGTTTGCTATAAGTAAAAATAGATGGGTAGTTGCTAGGAGTTGGAGCCCTCTTAAAGACTTATGATAAAAATTAATATTAATGGACCGCAGAATGCACCTGCTATGTTATTCTTCATCATAATGTTGTTGCTATACTACCTGCAAATCTATCTATTGCCTCATGATGCTATTAGATGCATCTCTGGAGATGTTGCCATCTTGCCGCTAAGTGTGTCTTAATAATTTGTGCCTTTGAAAAGGTTGATTACCAAGAGAAGCAATTTGCTCAAGGTGTAATTCCTCATACATTCATGCGAAGAGAGGGTGCTCCAAAAGAAAGGGAACTCTTATGTGGTCGTATCATTGACCGACCTATACGACCACTCTTTCCAGCTGGATTTTACCATGAAGTACAGGTATAGTCTTTCTTTCTAGGAGCTCTTTTTTTTATAATTTGAGTGTTAGCTCTGCTTGGCTACCCTATTCCACATTATGTCTTTTGACAAATGTTATTAATTCATAGGTAATGGCCAGCGTTCTTTCTTCAGATGGGAAACAAGATCCGGATGTAATGGCGGCTAATGCTACATCTGCTGCTCTTATGTTATCAGATATTCCTTGGGGTGGACCAATTGGAATGATACGCATTGGAAGGATCGGTGGCCAATTTGTCATTAATCCAACCATGGATGAGGTAATAGTCAACATCAATTGCTTTTTATCTAGCTTCATCTGAATTTTCAAGTGGTACACTTGAGTTTCAAGACGGGTATGTAGTCAGCTAGGAGAAATATGAGTAGGATGACGAATTTTTACGAGTATTTTGAGTTTCTACTTTATTGGTAGCAACAACTTACTGTGCATTGGTTTTTAAGTGGATCATCCTATAACATATTCAAATAGCTGAGAGGATTAGCTTTACAATCATAGGAATTTTATGGTTTTGGGTCGGCGGGGGAAAAATAGCAAAGTTTTTTCTTTGATCCCTCCCATCTCTTTTGGGATGGTATGGAAGGAAAAGATTTAGAAATTTTTAGAATTGAGATAATGAAATTGCCTATTGCTTGAGAGGCATATTTTTCTTATTTATTTAATGATTTTTTGTAGAACAGAAGGTCTAATAAAGACTTATATTCTGACTTCTGTCTTTTGCATTATAAACATGTTGAGACTTATCCTCACTTGTTTCTGTGTGATGAGGTGGTTTACCGATTTGGAATTTGCCACTTTAGACTTTAAAGGAGCATTGGACATCTACAGAAGCTTTTGGAATTTTTAGGTTTGTTTAACTGGGGAAGAGTGGGTGATAGTAAAGTTTCCAAAGTTGTTTCAAGTTTTGCTTTACTTTTTCCTTGTTGTGGCTCAAGTATTGTGATGGATAGAATGCACACATCTTCAAAATCTGAATATGTCCTTTAATTTGTTGTGGTGTGGGATATGGTAATTTCTTTGGCAATGTGGGCTTATGCATCTGATGCTTTTAAAGGGAGTTTCTTTTGGTGTTATATAATCTGATTGGATGGAATTATTATTATTATTATTTTATTTTTATAATTCTTTTGCATTTTGGTTTTTGTTTTATAAGGTTTTGCTATGCCGTTGATAGATTGCTTTTAATATGAACAGACCAAATGTTGGATACAGAGGATTCAAGTTTTGCTAAGGCTGAATTGTTGTTGTTGCTAAACCTTGGATAACACTTTCTTTGCTTTGTTTTTACATACTGGAGTATGAAACCTTGCACATGCATGTCTTGCCTTTCTTGAAATTATTTTAGAGAAAAACCTTCAAAAGTTTAGTGCCACAAATACATAGATTTTATTTGTGGTTATTGTGTATGGTCTTTCATTTGTCTGATACTCAGATTGGCATGTCTCTGTTTGTGTGATGCAGCTTAGCTTAAGTGATCTAAACTTAGTATATGCATGTACAAAAGACAAAACGTTAATGATAGATGTGCAAGCTCGGGAGATATCAGAGAAAGATCTAGAAGCAGGGTTAAGATTGGCACATCCAGAGGTCAGTCATTATAATTTCAGCAGTTGCCATTGTGCTATAATAGGGAGGCGCTAAGGTGCTTGGCTCTGATATTTCAGGCGGTTAAATATCTTGAACCTCAAATCAGACTTGCTGCCAAAGCTGGGAAGAAGAAGAAAGATTATAAACTGTCTATGGTGTCTGAAAGAACATTAGAAAAAGTTAGAAACTTAGCGGAAGGGCAAATTGAAGCCGTTTTTACTGATTCGTCATATGGCAAGGTGCATAATGTCTTCTTTCTGCAGGAAATGTTTCAATTTAAGGAATTACTTTTCTGAATCTTGTGTTCTTAGTATGTGCACAAGCATGTGTCTTTGCTCCTGTTTACATGCAAGGAAGCAAATGCGTAAAATATGATTATCTATGCCTTATACTTTCTTTTTTTTCTGGTTTTAATTATGGTTGTTTTCACTCTTCCAGTTTGAACGAGGAGAGGCCTTAGATAACATTACACAAGATGTAAGAAGAACGCTTGAAGAAGAATGTGATGAAGAAAGCTTAAAAGTCCTTCCAAAGGCAATAGACACAGTAAGGAAACAGGTGAGCTATCTACAGATGAAACCTGGGAATCCAGTGGGTTTGTGGTTTTTCTTTCCACAATATAGTTATGAAAGTGAATTGCTGACATGACTGGTCCATGTTTCTGCCCTTTTTTTTTTTTTTTTTTTGTTGGAATCTGTTGAACAAGCAACCATAACCGAGGTGCACTTTTTTCATATTCTTGTTTATTTTGGTAACTGGCTAGGTCGGAATCAAGCCTGAGTTGAGTTGGATTTTTCATTTTTAAAATTATAGAGCTGGCATATATTACTTTCACTGACCCATGGCTTTGTTGTAAACCATTTATTTTGCTTCCTATGATATGGTAATTTGGGGTTTGGCATTTGAACAGAACACAGTATTTTACAAGAGATGCTCTAATAATACACAGTTTATTTTTAATTGTGGATACTTGGGCTTTAGATTGCTCACCTCTTTTTCTCCCCCAATTTTGTCTTTAACATTTTTGCTCATCTATGTTCTCAATTGTCTGCAATTTCTTAAATCTTCTCTAAAATACTAGGTTGTTCGGAATAGAATCATTTTGGAAGGGTTTAGAGTTGATGGGAGACGTCTTGATGAAGTCAGGCCTTTGTATTGTGAAGCTGGTAATTTACCTATATTACATGGATCTTCACTGTTTTCTCGTGGGGACACTCAGGTTAGTGTGCATTATTCTTTAACACATACTTTACTGATTTACAATGCTTAAATGTTTATAAGGTTAGAATCCACATGCTACATCAAGTTGCTTTTGTGTTTTGAATGAAGGACTATATTTAATATTAAATGCAGGTTCTCTGTACTGTGACACTTGGAGCACCTGAAGATGCTCAGCGGTTGGAATCTTTAGTTGGACCTCCAACAAAGCGTTTCATGCTTCACTATAGTTTTCCGCCGTTTTCAATAAATGAAGTTGGTAAACGAGTTGGCTTGAACAGGCGTGAAGTCGGGCATGGTGAACAATTTGCACTTTCGCATTGTTAGATCATTAATGAAATATTAATTAAATGAAGTCTCTTATATTCAGTCATCTTCTTCTAGTTTAATAATTGCGTACTGACTGCTTAACTTTTCAATCATTTACTACTATCACCAATCAATGCTTACTTTTTTCTTAAGTGCCATTTGTTGGCAATATTTAGTTAGAACTATTCTCTTGTGGTTTTTATCATTGATCAGAAAGACAATCCTAGTGCACCTGGACTTATTGCATTTTGTCTATTGAGTCCTGAACTTTTATCAATCCACATTGAGCTCTCAAACTTCCTTTTTTTTTCCCTTTCATATGGAGGATTTATGAGGGTGGCATTGGTGTAACATTAAAGTTACTCTACTAATGATCTTGAGGTCATGGTTTGAGCCACGGAATAGCATTTCTGCCAAAGTTGGGGGAAGCTTTCCAAAGTCCACAAACGTTTCATACTTCATGTATTGGGTCACCTTTTACTTTTCATTGAGATTTCTTATGGGAAAATAAGATTCATGAGAAATTTATTAAAGACAGTTTCAGAACATAATTTTTTTTTTCATGAAAACTGCTCAAGATATATAAAAGAACTATCTCGTTTTTGTGTCTCTAATATTTTCAAGTTTAATCTATGAAGGGTGCATTGTTTAGTAATATATTATCCAGTGCTAATCAATTTTACATTTGCCATAAAAAAGTTCTCAATGTGAAAAGAGTAATAAACAATTAAAACAAAATTTCAAGGCCCTGATGCAGAGAAATTGAAGTTTAAGGGCTCAGTAACCAAAACATGATATTTCAGGGGCCCTAGGATAGGTATTTTCCATTATTGTATTTCTGTTTGCTTTACTGGTCAAATTCACAGAGTATGCTAGTAAATACTAGCTTCAGGATATCACTTTGCACAATGTGTGCACAATGTTTCTACCTTAAGCCATTTGTTATCTTTTCTTTTAAGCATCGACTTGGAATCCAGATAACTGTCTATGCAATAGAAGCTGATTGAATTTCCTAGACATGTTAAGGGTTCTTCCAAGGCAGTATATGATGTTTTGTAACTTCACTATTCCTAGGAACACTTGCGGAGAAGGCTCTGCTTGCTGTTTTGCCTCCTGAAGATGACTTTCCATATACAGTTCGTGTCAATTCAGAAGTCATGGCATCTGATGGTTCAACATCAATGGCAACTGTTTGTGGAGGTATCCCTTTTTACCTGTTGCTATAATGGCTTTTGTCTTTTCCCTGTTGTTATTTTCAATAGCTTGTATCTGCTTGAAAAATTGGAGTTAATACGAATTTATTTAGTACTGAAAGAATCCGATTCCTGAGAAACTTGAATGTCTTGTAATATATACATGGCTGTGCCGTTACGCTTTTTGTTAACTTTAGAATAGCTAGCATTAACATATAGTGCCTTTTTCTTTTTTCGTAACAGGTAGTATGGCCTTGATGGATGCTGGCATTCCGTTACAAGAGCATGTTGCTGGTGTTTCTGTGGGTCTTATTAGTGAAGTTGATTCCTCCACTGGAGAAATTAAGGACTACCGTATACTGACTGATATTTTGGTAAGATGCTTGCTTGGATTTTCTCGAGTCATTATTAACATTGTAGCTTCAGGATGTGTACTTCTTTGTGCTAGAGATCCTTAAAAGATGTTACAAACATTTGCTCATTATTCTTCCTCATTGATAATATTTTCTCAGTGTTAAAAATATTGTCAATTCTTCTGTGAAATGACTTTCATTTTTAAGGGCTTCTGTTCATGTCTTATGATATCCATTTTTAAGTTTTGGAAATTCTCCCCAAACTTTTCTGAGTCGCCTTTAAGAGTTTTTTGTATGTTTGATTTGTTCAGGGGCTGGAAGATCATTTGGGAGACATGGACTTCAAAATTGCTGGAACACGTAATGGTGTTACTGCAATTCAGTTGGATATAAAACCTGCAGGAATTCCTTTAGATATAATTTGTGAGTGTTTAGAGCCCGCACTTAAAGGCCGTCTTCAAATCCTTGATCGCATGGAACGAGAGATTAGTGCACCACGTACTCATGATGACAATAATCGCCCTCGACTAGGTTGGTTTTTCAGCATCTGCTACCTGCATTTTTTCTGTATATAAATAATTGTGCTGGCTAGAATCCTGTTGTTCTCCAACTCAATATCTTTCATTCATGATGCAGCTACCCTTAAGTTCAGCAATGATGATCTTCGTCGGCTAGTTGGCCCTCATCATGTTCAGAAGAGAAAACTTGAAGTGGAAACAGGTATGGGTCATCTGTCATAAATTACACAGTTTCCCTCTCCATTGATTAGTTTCATTTGCACTAGATTAACACATGTCTTACCATTTAACTAATTGGTTTCTCTTTTCCGGAACTATGATTACTGACATAATATTGTTGTCTAATTTTCTTGTTCATCTAAAATGCATTCTTAAAATGGCAGTCTACAGGCTTAGTATTACACTTTATCTTCCTTATTGACAACTTGAATTGAATATACTAATTTGGGGTTTCAGATTCAGGATTATATAGAAGAGTGAAGAGTATATATACAATTAGTATCTTTAAGGATTGCTTTTTTCGTCTCACTAATCTTGGTGTTGCTGCCTTCTAATCTTTTATTTGTCCATTGGTAAAATACATTTTAATATGTTGATTTTATTTTTAAAACATGATGTTATGTCCACTGGAGGTATCTAGCAAGAACATTTTTAAGTTTCCCATGTTATCATTTTGATGGAATTACAACTATCTTAAATTTTCACTTTGTAAGTATTCTACTGTGCAGGGAACTTATCAATTACGCTATTCATGAGCATTTTCTGGTTAATTCTTTCATCTGGAATGCATTACCAGAGGCACCCTTTTATCTGGATTATGCACTATTTTGGATGGGAAAACCATGGGCATACTCTTTTTTTTCTTTTTACATGCATGAAGATCTAAGTAAAATCTGCAGTAAATTTAGAAAATTTCTGTTGATTTTACAAGTGCATTAATATGATATGGATAATTCTGGTTGTATTGTTGCCCGATGCAGGTGCGCGATTGTCTGTAAGTGATGGCACACTTACTATAGTTGCTAAGAATCAATCCGTAATGAAAAAAGCACAGGAGAAGGTATTTGCCATGCTCAGTTGAGCTCTCTCTCTCTCTCTCTCTCTCTCTGTTTTCTGTTGTGATCCCTTTTAATTCGATTGAATTGGATTCTGTTTAGTAGCATTTTGTGTCAAATGGGTTTGTTTTTAAGTCAATATTGTACTTCAAAACTTATCAACCACTTTCACCAAGCCTTAAGCATTAGAAGAAATTTAAAAAAAAGTTTCTGAAGATTTTTCGTGTTAATTCAATTGATTTTATTACAAACCAAGTGCTTTAGAAGTTTGTGTTGCAGAAAGTCATAAATTTAGTGAAAACTCGACCCTGAAAATTCAACTATGCTAACATGTGGCTTCAATAGTGAATTCTCAGTGCGACCTTTTCGATGAGGTAGAAATATAATTCAACTGTGCTAACTGTGTAACATATTTTTTTGTAGAAATATAATTAGATTTGGTCAATTCCCAGAAGACCACTTCAATCCTATTCTATATGGGTGTACTTTAGAATGTACTGAAGCATTTCTGTCTAAAAAGAAGGTATTTGTTCAAGTTGTGTTAGGAGGTTGGGGGAATTGAAGCATCTTTAATTGGAAGGACTGTAAATCATTAATTAATTGGATTTTGCATTTTCTTCTGGAGCACATGAGATGTATACTCCAGCTTCATATATGTTAGAACTGTTAGTTTTGAGCAATATTCGTCATTATGTCAGTAGCTGTTGTGTGGATAATTGTGTTCTTCATCTTCTTAATTAAGCCTTTCTTTATCCAATATGATGTTAAAAAAGTGATTTATCAAAATTTCAAACCTGCTTTTCTTTTTTTTTTTTTTTTCAAAATCCTGTGGCAACTGTTTTGAAACAAACAGTGCTACTTCCTTACAGTCCAAGGCAATAGTTTCAGTGGCAAGTGGTGATAGAGACCGTTGCTTATCATAAATGCATATATACTTTTTCTTATAGCAAATTGTTTTCTGGCAGTAGCAGCAACAGTCTGAAATCCTACCCTGTCAAAATCAGTGCAGAATAGTCCTCTATTTTTATGTTTTACTTGCTTCAAAACTATCTATATTATCTATTTTGTTTGCTACCAATAGAGATGTTTCCTTTTCCTATTTCTCAGATTGATTTAATAATTGGCCGGGAAATTGAAATCGGTGGGGTTTATGAGGGCATTGTAACTTCAATAAAAGAATATGGTGCATTTGTTGAGTTCAATGGCGGCCAGCAAGCTTTGCTACACATTTCTGAGTTGTCACATGAACCGGTATGTAATGACATGGTGATGTGTTACCTTGGATGTCTGTTTATTTCTTTTCCTTATTTTCTTGTTGAATGTCAATATGTGAATCTTTATCCAAATCCATCTTCTCTCCACTCTCTGTCTCTGCTTTATTTGGAATTTGTTTAGTGGTTATTTGATTGCTAAAGTAAAAGTTCAGTGAGTGGCAGGTGAGAGAATAAATTTGCTTGGCTTTTCAAGACAGGTATTGATGTCTGGTGTATTGGATGCTATCAACCTAATCGGACCTGTTTGCTAAACAGTATGGACTTTCCAGTTGGACGATGGCTATAGAAATTTGATATGGGATTTGTTATTGCCTAATGTTGTTTCCTTTCATGATTTGGTTATATTCACTACTTGAAAAGGTTGCTGAGATCGAGAAATGGATTTTCTGAAATCTAGCCACTTTTACTAGTTTGCTTATGGATATCCACATCTAATAACATATGTCTATTTCAACTGTATTTTAATTAACTTGTTTGGCAAATTGAATCTTTATATACTCCCTTACACCAGGTGTCTAAGGTTTCAGATGTAGTATCTGTTGGTCAGCAGCTTTCTTTGACCTGCATTGGTCAGGATGTCCGCGGCAACATTAAAGTATCCCTTAAAGCAGCTTTACCAAAGCCGAGATCCATGGCAAATAATTTAGCTGAAGAATCTGTTCCCGTCATGAAAGAAACACCTAAGGTCTGGGCCTCAGTTGAGGGTTTGCCTAATGATGGGCAAAATGAACAGAAACCTGTGGCTGACTTGTTGGTGAATAAAAGTGTTGTAAATTCTTCAACTTCATCATCACCAGTAATTTTAATTCGAAGTGTTGCAGAATGTGATGAGGAGGAAAAATCCGCTGGTCTGAGTCAGGTTTCCAAGGTTACATTCAAAAAATCCCAGGCTTCGAAAAGGGATCAGAAGCCAAAGACAAACCCACCTAAGGAAGCCAAAGTGGAGGCTCCTATGAGTGCAAACAATTTGAAACTCGGGACAAAGGTCACGGCCAAGGTTTTCCAAATTCGAAAACATGGCTTGGTCCTTGAGTTGGGTGGTGGAGTTCGTGGAATGTATCGGTTTGAGGTATGCATTTCTACTAATTTTAAGCTTAGAATGGTCTGATTTTATTATAATAATATACCCTCATTTTTCCCACTCACTACATAGGAGACTCCCCCTTTTTTTTAAGAAGATGTACAAATGCCTGTGCTGCATATTCATTTTATTGCTGTACTTGATGCCTAAGTAAACTCTATAGATTTTTTCATCCTACCCCTGCATACATATAGATCTTTATGAGAAAATGCTTTTTTACATATAAAGCTTTTATGAAAAAATGCTTCAACTTTTTGGTCGCTACTCCCAACCTTTTTATCAGAGGATTCATATAAATCACCATGTTTTCATTATCATGCAGACAAATAGCAAGACGAATTTTGAGGTGGGTGATGAACTCCAAGTCAAGTGCACGAGCTTTTCCAGCAAGGGGATTCCAGTAATGTGTTTAGTGGATGATGAGTAGCTTATATTAATCGACAAATGCTTAATGGGAACGGCCACAAAAATGATAACCGACAGAAACTGAAGTTGAAACACTCCTGTTTGGTATTTCATACCAAAATATTGCTAATACTTATGCGAAACATGGCCTGAACTAGTGTGGTTTATGTTAACTAACCTAATCACTGCAATGGGTTTGACTTGAGCATGCCTTCTTGAGTACGGATTCTGGTTCTACACTTGGAGCACTCTGACCTAGTTCTAGTTATGAAACTGATGTTTATGATTTCATTGCACTTCTGACCTAAAAAATTTTGGTTAGCTAGGCATTTTTTCCATGTCTTCCCTTTTGGGATTATATTATTATGTAACTGTCATTGCACTACAGGGAAAATAATGTTCATATGTGGAAACAATCTTTTCTATATTTTGTACAGATGAAGAGCCAGGGGGACAGCCAATTTTTTTTTGTCAAATGGCAATATGTAGCCTACGACTGACTGTAGTCTTCTGAAATGAGAGATAATTTAAGCAGGAAAATTATAGACATCTTTTACTGTAAGATTGTCTGCTATTCATTTTCAGTTTTACTTGCATTGCATATATGTTGTTTTGCCACGTACTTGTCTCCAACTAGATTTAACACCTCAGGCAAAATAATAATAATAATAATAATAATAATAATAATAATAAAGAAATAAAGACCATATCTAAACTAAATATAACCAAAACAATAACACAATAATAGATAATTGGGAAAAAAAGAAAAGAAAAGCCAACAAAAAATAAACAAAAAATAAAAATAAAACACATCAAAACCACAATTTCTTATTATTTTTTTTTTTCAAATGGCAAAAAAAATTCCCTATCTTCTTATCATTCTCTTTTCAATCTATGTGAACAATAATCAAATTCAAATATCAATTGCAGACCCGAGAACCGAAATTGTTGCTCGTATATGTGGAAAAGTTCATGTCCAAAATATATCAAATTACTTCAAATACTATTCAAGAATTACAGGTTACATGCAAGATGAAATGTATAGAAACAAGTTTGCTTTCAAAGATGTAGGGAAGCCACCTGATAGGCTTTACGTACTCTCTCAGTGCATGGATGATCTTTCTTGTGACGATTGTGCTGTTTGCTTTGATCAGATAAATAACCTTATCCCTGGTTGTTTTCCCAATACCGGTGGCCGTGTTTTTCTTGATGGTTGCTTCATCAGGGCTGAGAATTATAGTTTCTATCGTGAAGCTCTTGGCTCTCAAGACACTGCAGTAATATTTCCTCCTCCTCCTCCTCCTTATTGTTATTTAGTACAATTCCCTTTTAGCAATGTTCATTTTTTGTTCATGACATTAATTAATAATTGGTGAAAAGGAAATGAGATTTTCTTGAATATCAGAAACAATGCTGGCTTAACGAAAAATTAGGATTTTTCTTTTCTATAAGGGATTATACAGAGAGAGAGAAAATTCAGCTATAGGTTTAATGCAAATTTTTATTGAATGATTAAAAGGAATGAAATTGATCGATATTAATTTGTTTCCTTTTTGGGAACCGAATGGAAGTAGAGATGCGGCACCGATGTAAACAGCGGACCGGCATTCAGAGAAGCTGTAGAGGAAGTGCTCGACGAAATGCTTAAGAAGGCGCCAATCACAGGTCCTGTTTGGCGAGGCTTTGCGATAAAGCATGCCACCGCACATGGCGTGACAGCATATGGCATGGCTAGTTGCTGGAAGATTTTGGACCCAGATTTGTGTCGCCTTTGCCTCTCGCAAGCAGTCGCTTACGCCTTGTCTTGTCTTCCTGCTACAGAGGCTCGCGTCCTTAACACTGGCTGCTTTCTCCGTTATGCAGATTTTTCATTTGCTAATGTAGCTACTGGTGAAACCAGAGGTTAGTTACTTCGATTGTATATCACTAATTATTATACTTATACCTCCTATATTAATTTTATGTACTTTTTTGGTGCTATGTGTCTAAGAATTAGTGGATAAATGGCTGGGAATTTTACTTTTGAATTGAGCAGCCAAATACAACTTTGATTACTTTTTATGATGTGAATTAAAGTTAAAAGAAACATAATGTAAATGAGTGCACACAAGGTTATTACCCATACGGGATTGACATATTTTGTTTGCTATCTAGTGGAACAGCTCATTTAATTTTGTTTTTTTGAAAGGTAGAAATCCAAACTTCATTAAAACATATGTAAAACTCAGCAATACAATTGGGGATCGTATCCCACACTCGGAGACAAGCATAGCGAATTGATGTTCTTGCAAGTGAAAGAGCAGCCAATGCTCGTTTAATTTATTAGTTTATGTTTAACTGAAGATTAAATTTTATGTGCTGTTCTCTTGCAGAAGAAATAATTTCATTCTTCTCATATATGATGGGTGTGGTTATAGTCTGCCTAATTGCGATTGGTATTGGGATCTGGGTTGGCAAACGTACTTACCAAAGAAAGAATGGTGTAAAAGTTTTGAAAGGTACTATTCAATGCTTGCATAATTACATTTGAATATTAACTGAAATATATAATTGAGTAACTCTTTCTTGTCAATATATATTTCATTTTCAACAAATTTTAAACTTTAGATTGGCTAACCAAAACATTAATCAAGTAATTTCTTGACACTTTTTTATTAGCATCCATGTTTATGAGTCTGTTTTGGGCTTGAAAATTACTAAATCTTCCAAAAGTTTGGTTCTTCCAATCAGTAATTTTCTTCATAAATTGAAGGCTACAGCCCAATTTACAAATAGGTGTACTTGATTATCATCTCATTTTTATCGCTTCAATCATTATTATCTCATATTAATGGTGCAATTTTGTATGTTTTACTATTTGAAGCGATGGGGGATGTTCTATTAGATGAGAGGCTGCAGTTCTTGCAGTTCAAGTATGCAACGATACAGAAAGCAACAGAAAATTTTGAAGAAATTCATAAGCTTGGAGAAGGAGGATACGGTGAAGTATACAAGGTACATGTAGAATGATCTTTGAATACATTCTTTTGCTTTAATTCTGTTAATATATTCAATAGTTACAAATTTATAAATATGCTTCTAATGAAATGAATAGGGCACCCTACCAGATGGAAGAGAAATTGCAATAAAACGTTTATATGCAAGTAGAAAGAGCAGAATTGATGAGATTTGCAATGAAATGGACATCATTAGCAGAGCACAACACAAGAACTTGGTTCGCTTCCTTGGTTGCTGCTTCACTAATATGGAGAGCTTTCTTGTCTATGAATACCTAGCCAATAAAAGCCTTGATCTCATGTTATTTGGTAAGCTACACATATATATCCATATTAGTTGCATATTTACTGAAAGTTTATATATATATATATATATATATATATATTAGTTGTCTTTTCTACAATCTAAAAATTAATTTTGGCAACCCATGGAAGAAAGATCCAGCAAAGAAGAAAGAACTCAGTTGGGGAAAAAGGCTCCTAATCATGACAGGAGCAGCTGAAGGTTTGGAGTATCTACACTCACAGTGTCAAATTCGAATTATTCATCGTGACATTAAAGCTAGCAATGTCTTGTTGGACTTGAAATTTAAACCAAAAATTTCAGATTTTGGATTAGCAAGATTTTATTCTTGTGACCGTTCCTTATTCAAAACAACCATAGCTGGAACACTGTAAGTACTTAGACTTTAATCCTTTCAATAATCTTGCTATCATTTCAATTGATATATATATAAAGGTTATGTTTTGTCCGTGTGGTAATGAAATGGAATATTATAAAATGAAATTTATTTTCAATTTAATATTGAATAAAAATCTATCTTATGAGATGTGTACACGGTTTGATTTAGGGTAGATTGCAAGAATTTTGAAATTTAACTGTAAATTGCAGTTTATAAAGTTTTTAGACTGAATTAAACTATTGGACAGATAACTTTTTCTAATAGTATAGTACAATTTTACTTATCAATTTTTTTTTTAGATTTCTTTTTTTCTTTCTTTTTTTAGTTTTAAAATAAGAGCTTCTTATTTCCATAGTTCAAAATAAATGAAAAACCTTTGGTTCTAAGTTCTAATTCAGGTCAAGAACATTAATTATATTCATTCGGACTATTTATAGTATCTATCCAAATAAAAAACTTATTTTGCATATTATTAATAAAATTTTATATTATATAACCAATTAATTAAAATAATAAAATTTAAAAGTATAGTGTTACATTTTCTTAATATATAAAATAAAAATAGTTTACAAATTCGGTTATTTTTAAAAATAAAATTGAGACTAAACTATGAACTATATTTTACATAAAAATTGTAAATCAAAGTAGTTTCTTTTCTTATTCTTCTTTTTTTTCTTTAAGAATCTGAACTAAATTATTTAATTCGTCTTGTCTGGTATATAAATAGTAAATAACTCTATATTTGATTATATTACACATTATGACAATAACAAATGTATTTATATAGCTTAAATTATTAATATTTGCAATCTGTGATTGACTTCTTCCTTTGTGTTTCTTGGATTTAAGAGGGTATATGGCTCCAGAATACATCGCCAAGGGACAATTAACTGAGAAAGTTGATGTTTATAGCTTCGGAGTTCTTGTAATCGAAATAGTAACTGGAATAGAAAACACCAAATATCATTCTGATGATACATACGAAACCCTAATTGCTCATGTAAATTCCTTCAACCTTATTTTTATTTATATATTTGTATGTGCATATGCTCTCTCTCTCTATATATATAATACTCAAAAGGGTGAGATGGAGTGACATGAATCATTTTTTCCTTAACTAAAATTTTTTAGTTCGAGCACTGAGTATGCAGCGTTTTGCCCCCTCTTCGTGAGGTAACCAACATGAATTTGAATTAGTCGGGTCAATGGGTTTGAGATACCGGATGGTTTAAACGCGATATGCATTTATTGATTGAATTTGATTTATTAATTGAAATATTTTTCTGAATGGATTTTGGTGATAATGCAGGCATGGAAGCACTTTCAATTAAATACAACACCAGAAATCATAGATAAAAGTATGGAGATAGAAGATGTTAAAGAAGTAGAAAGAGTTGTTCAAATTGGTCTATTATGCACTCAAGAATCACCCAATTTACGACCAACAATGACAAAGGTAGTTCAAATGCTTAGAAATGTGGATATTGAATTGCCTAAGCCATCAAACCCTCCTTTCATTGATGAACATATGGAATTACATAGTTTAGGTGAAGAATATTATCATAGACATTCTTTTTCTGATTAGTTAATTAGTAATTACTTATATCCCTTAATTATTAGCTTAAAGCAACAAAATTTTCTTCCCTACTCACTGTTAATTAAGCTTATCTTTCTCACCCTATTAATAATTCGGTAGCATTCGAATGTTTGTCTTATGATATATTCGAATGTTTGTCTTATGATCTAAAGGTTAACAATTAATGTTTGTATTATAGTCGGAAGATCAGAATTCAAAATTTGACAATTCTGCCCCATTTGAAAATAGCAATTAGCTATGTTTACAAAATGAAAAAAAGGGGTTGGTAATGTGTACATGTTTATGAAAACTTTACAGAAATGGATTGCTAATAGCATTTTTATTCTTTGAATGTGAACAGAGCATAAGACTTTCAATACTTCCAAACAAGCCTTTAGGTGTGCAAAACAATTTGCATGGACCACACATAGAAAAATAATGGCAGTGACCTAATTTATGCAATTTGTGAAAAGAATTGTTTGTTGTTGACTTTTGGAGGCCTCAAAGTCAATGAGTGGGTGGCATTAATCATTAAATTGAGTAGCTATTTCTGTATAGGAAAAGGGGGAAAATTAAGGTGTTTAGCTACCATGAAGACTTGTGTCAACATAATTAGGAGTTGATTTTAGATTTTTGGATAATAAAATATTTATTTAATCACAATTAGATCAATTCAAAGTTTGTTTATGTAATTGATAATTGATTGATGTAGAGACTATTGTATTCTTATACTTCAATGATGTGGACTTTACTTCTATATGAAAAGGTGTGGTTGGATATTAGCTACAGAAAAAAAAAAAGGTGGATTTGATTTTTTAGCTCAGAGACAAAGAAACACCATATCACGTGTACAGAACAAGAAAAGAGTTAAAAAGGAAAAATAACAAGAAATGAGTATCACGCAGGCTCGGCCATTACTAAGTTGTATATATATTTATAATTAGATTATATCTTAGTCGGTCTATTACTAAATTATATATATATATTTATAATTAGATTATGTCTTGGTGTATATTATTATAACATATTTGTGATGTATTTTTTGTACATAACATATATCATGGCAAAAGAAAAAAAAAAAAAAAAAACTATCCCTTTGTGAAATTCTTTAATTAAAGAAATTATCATCATGATACTTATTAAAAATTTCAAAATTCAACTATCAACCAAATTAATTATAAGAATTTCATTTTCTTTTACGTGAATCTCAATTTCTAATTAATTTTAATATATTTTTTTAAATTGACATGCATAAAATTTGACTTGTAATGCTAAATTTTACATATATGACGCTATTAGTACTAGATTAACATGATTCCTCTATGCAAAATTTCAATAAAAATATTTAATTGAAAATTAACTTTTAGACTTCTCTATTTCAATTTCGACGTTAATTTTGTCAAAAGTTTGACAGATAATTTTTTTAAATTATAAAACTAAAAATTGAAATTCAACTCGACCCCCCAATTGTAATATAGTTTAGAATGAAAATTTTTTCGTACTAATTTAAATTTCTGTTAAACTGCTTACAATTAAGTTGGATTCAGTTTTGATTCGAACCGAATCGCACCGAATTGATGAGCAGATTCAACGGTAAATAATGGATCCAAGGTGTCTCGATTTTCCCGCAACCAAATTAACACACAAATTTTACGAATTAAACTTCTAGAATCCAACAAAAAAAAATGACATTGACGTGCCACTGAATCACCGACTGGTGAGGATTGTCAAGAAAAATGGCCTACCAGACCATGCAGACACATTCTAAGGTGTCATAAAAATAAATAAAAAAAAGTTCATAGGGGCAAATGAATGTGTGCCAGGTGGGTATGTGAATACCTGCACTTGCACACTTTCCGATCACAGCTTTTAGAAGAATGAAATAATTTTTTCAAGATTGAAACTAATTAAGTTGACTAATCATGCAGCGTCCATCTTATAGTAAATTAATTAGTGTTGATTAAATTTTTTTAGACTAGTAGCTGAATAATATCAATCATTTAATTTTCTTTTATTTTTTTAGTGACGTATATTCCAGCCCACTAAATTAAATTATCATCATATCGAATCGATTTATTAAGAGTAAAATACTCCGATGAGTATTTATTCTATCAATAATAAAAAATTTTTGACCTCATGAAAAAAATATCGAACTATTCATTTTAATATAATAAATACTTTAAATTTACAATATTAAGATAGAAAACATAACAATTATAAAAAAAAAATTCAAAATAAATATTTACTTATTTTATGAGAATAAAATATTCGACCTTACTTAAAACAAAAAAAATATCCTGACTGCTCGTCCTATCACGAATAGTAGGTAAAATTAATGTATATATTTTTAATATAAAAAAATACCACGCACAAAGTTCTTCAAGTTAGCCAATCATGAATGCATAAATAAGAAAATAAAAAATATTGATAAATAAAATTATGGCTACGGAAAATACACTAAAAATAAAATAAAAATCAGAAATTTCTCCGTAAATTAGGACAATCCAGTCTCCAAAAAAGCTGGAAAGAAACAACAGCAAAAAGCAAAAAAAAAAAAAAAAAAAAAAAAAAAAAAAAATAGAGCAAGATAAAATACGGTGAAATGAAATAATACTAGTTTGAAAGCCAATGAGCACAAACAGAAACAAGACAAAAACCAAATTCAAACCTTTGCTTCTCTTCTTCTTCTTCTTCTTCTTCTTCTTCTTCACCCCACCGTCCATAAACAAACAGAGAAGAAAAATAGCCATCACATAATTTCCATGCACTCTTCACCTTCAGGAAACTACCCGTATCAAATATGTCTCTTCTCTTCCATTATCTTCTCCTTCTTCATCTCTGTCTCTTCTTCCGATCCTCGAATAACCCAATCTGGCCTTGTTTGCGGCAACTCAACGCAGACCATGAAAACACCTTCTGGTTTTATTCCAGCTTTTGTTAAAGAAATGGAAACTCTTTCACAACTGATAAATAATACCCATTTTGCCACCTATCACCTTAACTCTACAGTTCCTATGTATGCTTTAGCCCAATGTCACCATGACCTTTCTCAAAACGACTGTCTCCTCTGTTTTGCCGCTTCTCGCACAAAGCTCCCCCGTTGCCTCCCTTCTGCCTCTGCTCGTATATATCTTGATGGGTGCTTTTTACGCTACGATAAATATAATTTTTTTAAAGAATCGGTTTCTTTTGCTTTTGATGCTGTAAACTGTAGCCAAGAAAACGTTTCGCGTTTGGATGATGAAAATGAGAAAGTGAAGTTTGCTACAAGTGTTGGGTATGCTTTAGGTAATGTGAGTAGTAAAGCTATTAAGAATGGTGGGTTTGGTGTTGCGGGTACTGATGGGGTATATGCTTTGGTTCAGTGTTGGGATAGTATTGGAGAGGATGGTTGTAGAAAGTGTTTGGAGAAGGCAGAGAAAGAGGTGCAACGGTGCGTTCCAAGGAAGGAAGGGAGAGCAATGAATGCTGGATGTTATTTGAGGTACTCTACTGATAAGTTCTATGGTGATGGAGGAGAATTAGGGGATGCTCATGGTAGGTTGAAGTTCTTAATTTGAAATTTTTAGGTTTTTTTTGAGGATTTTTTGAGATGGGTTCTTTTGATTTTTGCTTTTGGCTTAATCTGTGTGATCTTTGAAATTGTAGGTAAATGATACTTTTTTAATTGCTTCGGTTCTATTTTAAATTAATAGTGTGGATAATCTCTGAAGGAAGTTTATTAGGCTGAATTGGGTGAAGGATTCACTGTTGGGTCTTGATGTGGAAGATTTTTCCTGGACCAATCAGCTCTTTTGGTTTCTTATCCTAATTTCTAGGGATGTTATTATTTTCATTGTTTAGTATAGTTGATTCATTTCCTTAGACCATATCAATCATCTAATTGTTGTTTTTGTGATATTCAGGATTTTCTGGTTTAGGAATTGCTATTGCTATTGTTTTAGCAGCAGCTGCACTCTTTATGCTGTCTCTCTTTGCAATTTATGCACGCTATAGAAGATTATTGAAGGAAAAAGAAGGTATTTAGTTACGTTTTTTTTTTTTTTTTTGAAATAAGGTATCTACTTAATTATTTACAGTAAATACGAATATTACACTGCAGCATCCAGTGCATCACATAACAATTGGATTATAGAAGCATTGTTGACTAGTTATCTGATTTTTCTCCTTGCTTTTGCTTTTCCCAGAACGTATTAATCTCGAAAAGGTTTCAATCAGTTTCCATAAATCAAGCTTGAATTTCAAGTATGAGACCCTAGAAAAGGCAACCGACTACTTCAATTCATCAAGGAAAATAGGCCAAGGAGGAGCTGGTTCTGTATTTGTCGGAAACCTTGCAAATGGGCAAACTATTGCTGTTAAAAGATTGATCTTTAATACGAGACAATGGGTAGATGAGTTTTTCAATGAAGTCAACTTAATCAGTGGAATTCAACACAAGAACCTTGTGAAGCTATTAGGTTGTAGCATTGAAGGTCCTGAAAGCCTTCTGGTTTATGAATATATCCCTAACAAGAGCCTTGATCAGTTCATCTTTGGTAATTTTCTCCTCTGTACAGTGTTTCAAATGCTATTATAATTTGTTGAGCCCTTTTGATAGCTATGTCACCAAAGTTATATCAAAATTCTTGATTATTTGACTTGTCTATACAGGAAATACTAAAACCAGGACTCTAAATTGGAAGGAACGTTTCAATATAATTGTTGGAACAGCAGAAGGGCTTGCATATCTTCACGGGGGTTCTCAAGTGAGAATTATCCATAGGGACATTAAAAGCAGCAATGTTCTTCTTGATGAAAATTTCAATCCAAAGATTGCAGATTTCGGACTTGTTCGGTGTTTTGGTACTGATAAGACTCATCTTAGCACTGGAATTGCAGGAACAATGTAAAGTCCTGATCTTTCCTTCCAAGATAATTTATCACTAAAACAATGGTTTGAAGTTAGAACATAGCTGTACTAATTGTATGCATCCGATGAACGATGAATCAATTACTAATAATGCTCAATATCAATGATGGGACCTTTTTGGTTTTGTTTTTCAATTAAACTGTTTATCCATATTTGATGCAGCGGGTATATGGCTCCTGAGTATCTGGTTCGAGGGCAGCTAACCGAAAAAGCAGATGTTTACAGCTTTGGGGTACTAGTTCTTGAGATTGTAATGGGTAAAAGGTGTAATGCTTTCATAGAGGACTCAAAATCCCTTCTGCAAACAGTAATGATCTCAAATCTTTCTGCAATTTTCTACTCATCAAATTAGTAAACATTTTGATAATTTGATGGATTTTTTTTAACCTTTTGGCCTCAGGTATGGCAACTTTACAGATCAAACAGATTGGTAGAGGCTGTTGACAGTTGCCTGAGAGAGGAATTTCCAGTACAAGAGGCATCCCGAGTGCTTCAAATTGGGCTTCTATGCACACAAGCTTCAGTTTCTTTAAGACCATCAATGGAACAAGTAGTGGAAATGCTAACTAATACTGATTGTGAGATTCCTCTGCCAAATCAACCTCCATTTATGAATGCTACTCTGCTAGAGACTGAAAGCTCCAAAGGGTATTGTAGCACAAACAGTTTTGTTTCAAATGTAACAACCAAAGTTGAAGCTTATTCTTGCTATTCCACAGAGTCCTCTAGCTTGAATAGCTCAGATAGGCCATCAAAAAGCGAAGAGTTAGAACAAAAATCAATTCCATAGTTCCAAAGATTATCAAATATAGAAAATATTTTTGTTTATACAAGTTTTTGAGGTAACCTTGCTAGATTTTCTTGGGAAACAAACAGTGATTTTTTAGCTTCTACATCCCATATGGATGTTCTATCACTTGGGAAAAATGCAAGCAAGGATACTGTACCTTTTTGCAAAAACCAAAGGTATGGTCATGAAGATTTACAGCTAGAGAAAAGCTTATTGGTTAATTTTTTTGACCTCCATTTTTTTAAGTTCTTTCTGTTATGTGATTTCATAAGCAAGATTTTGAAGAAATTTTGTGATCATAAAATTTTGTTGGGTGTCTTGATCACCATTCTCAAATGTTTGGGGTAGGTTGTTGTGTGGGGTTTCATGGGACCCATTTGAATGAAAAATCATCAATTATGGTTCAAAAAATTTGGTGCTTGTCCTCCAATAAAATTTACTCTAATGTTCAGGATTTAGGAGTAGGACCTTTAATTATCATCCATGCATTGTTTTAAAACAGTCCCATTATGTTTGTCTATTGATGGAATATGCATAGCCATTGATGCTCTGGTTTCCTAATAGATAAGACTATGCCATAGTTTAAGTCCCTATAGCATCAACAGCTCTCAAGTTTAGAAATTTCACTCATGATATTAGTTTGGAAATACTTCTAATATTTTTGAAATTATTTATTGATTACAATCTTAGATAATGTATTTCTGCTAGTCCAATTTTTGTAATTCGTAATATTTTTATCATTTATATAATATCGGAAATAACTTTTCTGCAAAGTATTAAAAAAGCTGTGTATTTTAATATTTTTAATGTCTATAAATATGAGATGTTTATGTATACCGGATCACCATTTTTATAATAATCATTATATTTATTATTTTATTTTAAATGTTGAGGTGAAAAGAAAAAGGAACAAGGCTCGATTTGCCTCTGAACTTGAGTATAACATATAATTTACCCAGAAATTAACTTTTTTTATAAATTAAATAGTTAAATTTGTACCAAAAGCACAAACTACTCAATTTTTATTTAAAAAATAAATTATTTGATCTAAATCAAATATGATTAAAAAAATAATTAACTATTTAATTTAAATCAAATATAATTAAAAAAATAATCAAACAAAAAATAATAAATATTTTTCTAACCAAACACCGCAATATAATGAAATCTTTTTCTAATTCTATAATTATTAAAATCAAGTAAAAACCATAAACAATTAACAAAACAACGTGCGGTTTGGGAAATCAATCATAATTCGTAAACTTCAAATTTTATTGAGTGGATTAATTAATGTTCAGATCTGTTTTGAAAGCACAAACATTAATTGGACGGTGATATGCAAGTTTATTAACTATTGATTAGCTAATAACTGTACCACCACATCACAGTGGATGATTGTTAAATAAAAAGATAGATATATAAAAAAATTACTATTTTACTTTTTTTTTTTTTTAAACAAGAGAACTCGTATATTATCTTTGAGAATAGAACTCAATCAGTACATTCGGAATATCAACTCATAGTTGAAACCTATTATGGCGAATAGAATTACGTGTTAGTAGATGGACACACTCATTTTCCTGTCTTCTAATCCAAAAAACTTTAATATCTGGCCTAGCAAGAAACAAGACCTTACAATCAGACATAATCAACCCAAAATCAGAATTATTCTTACTCATTGAGTTCAAAGACAAATATAAAGATCGGCGATCAGTAAAAATGCAACCAGGATCAAGTAAAGAAACAAAGACATAATGCACACGCTGCCTCAAAGCAAGAGCTTCTTGATTTTGCCATCAACAGATGATCACCACGCTGCCTCAAAACCTGAAATAGCTAACAAAAAATGACCTTCAGCATCCTCAGTAGCCAAGCCAAACCCCACAAAATCCGTTTTTCAAAACACTGCACCATCAACATAGGCGAGCCAAGTAGCTTTGTTCCTGTATTTTTTTTTTAAATATATAATTTTATCTCTATCTTTTACCTCCATTGCATTTTTTTTATGAATTTTTTTCTCATTCATATCAAACCTTTAATATTTTTCCATCAATTAAGTTTTACAGTGCTACGGTTCAAGCATTTTTCAATTATAACTTTCATTACAAATTACAATAGACCTTCATTTATGACAGCAGTAGAATATATTACAAATTTTAACAAAAATGAGAAGGGGGTGCAACCTAAAATCTGTATGAGTTTGTGCCGTTAGGCCAAACATCATTTGGCATATAGTAGCCTTCATTAAACATGGGTGACAAGATTGTGGCCATGAAGTTGTTGTAACTCCACATCATTCATTTATTTCGTTTTCTTTCATTTATTTCGTTTACTCTCAGTTGGCTATCAGGATAGCCGACTTTTAATTACTCTTTCCCATCAGCCGACTTTTAATTGCTATAATAAATTTAGAATTTCACGCTCCTTAATAAAATCATTAAATATGTCTAAATTATAATAAATGATCGAGTAAATTGATAATATTATTAATTTTCCAAAAAAAATATTAAATTGAAATAATAATTATTAATTATATGCAAATAGTAAATATGAAAAAAACATTTATTACTCCATGAAACTATAAATGTGACGAATATTTTAGAACAAACTATTTTCTTAAATGTGATAAGTATTATGGAATAGAGTTACCGATGTAGTAAATCGTTTTTAGGTAAATTATTTTATTCTAAAATATAAATCATTTTGAATATTTCAATACGTAATTATTTTGAGTATTTTAAAAAATAATAAATAATTTTTTCTTAATATTACCTTTACATAGATAGATGTTGTTTTCAATGTTATTTCCATAAATAGATGTTTTTTTTAATGTTACCTTTATTTTCGTAGATAGGGCAATTTAATCGATGTTATTTCCATAAATAGATGTTTTTTTTATGTTACCTTTATTTTCGTAGATAGGGCAATTTAATCAATGTTATTTCCATAAATAGATGTTTTTTTTTTATGTTACCTTTATTTTCGTAGATAGGGCAATTTAATTAAATTATAGATGTTTTTTTTTATGTTACCTTTATTTTCGTAGATAGGGCAATTTAATTACATTACTATTACGTGGAAAAACCTTAAACAACTTTTATTTTAAAACTAATGGAACACTTTGAATTTTCATTTTAAAAAAATTCATTGAAAACCATATTTTATGATTTATATTATTTTTTGAATTATTATCTTTTTTTTTTTTTCTGAGGGAAGACTTTGAATTATTATCTTTAATAGAAGACATATTCTCAACTACATTGGAGATAAGTAGTTATCATATATATTGCTCTTCGATACATTTATATGCCAACTATTTTAATTTAAACCCAAAAGGAACATGAGATCTTTTTATATATATACCAACCATTCAAAAAAAAAAAAAAAAAATCCATTCATTACATTATTATCTTGTCGGAGGAAACAGTTTCGTATAGTACGAGGATACATATTAATTAGGTAGACAACTTGACATCTATGCTGTATCATAATCTAACAATCTATAAATGTTAGTCATACAGTAATAAACTAACTCTTGAAAAAACCCAGAAAAGAAACATATAGCTAGCAGTAGTAGTGGCTAAAATAACAGCAGCTACTCATCTTCTACCACAACAGTAATTTCATCTTTCTCAAGAAGATCATAGAATTCTTTGGTTCTTCTCTGGTTATTCCAATGATGCATTTTCCATAAAAGACCAGCTGCAAGCCCTAGACTTATTCCATAAACTATCTCTTTCAATACACTTGGACCTCTGTAAACACCATGCCCTAACTTTTTAGCTGCACCCATTTGTTTTTCTTCTCTGGAAAAGCATTCACAGCCTCAAACATGCATTTAGATGTTATTTTCTCATTTTTTATTGATTAATTAATTCATAGTGGGGTTGATTTTTTAAATTCTTGAATTTTTATTATTGGAAAATTTATTCCAATCCAGAAAATCAAAATTAAAAAAGAAATGGTCAAAGCTAATTAATCTTGCAATATATATCAGGCAACATTAATCGATAATAAAAATACAATATTGCAATTCATAATTATAAAAAATAAAAAACATTGCAATTTCAAATATTACAAAATCAGGAACTTACCAGTGATTGTCAATGGAAGTATACAACTAACCAGCGCAGAGAGTGTGTGTTCTTTGAGAGTGAGAAGAAGGAATTTAGAAGAAGCTAGACTAAAATAAAAGTTTGGCAGCTCATTGAAAAGAGTTCACAGTTTTGTGCCACGTTAGTTGCCACGTTGCTTCCATGCACTTGGATTCATGCAAGTTTTTTTCCCAGAGACAAAGCACTTACGAAAAATTTAGAGATCAAAAAGTTTAGCCTACACTAAAATCTAGTCTTAAGTGCTAATTTTCTACTCCCTTCGATCCGTTAAACCATTACTGATTTTTTTTAGCTGGCATTTTTAAATATTAAGAGAATATTAATTATTTTAATTTAATTTTATCTTTCAATTAATTTAATAAAAAGTAATTTAGTCAATGAATTTTATTTTTTTCATTGTTTTTAACTCTTTAAATTAAAAAAACTGCCAAATGTAAGAAAGGGAGTAAACATTTTTACTAAAGAATTTAGTTTAATTATAAAATTTTACAAAGTTAATAAAAAAAAAAAAATACTAATTCAAATACATAAAAATCTAAAATTTCAAATGCATTTCTTAAATATTGTAGATTTCACCGATCAATTTAAATGAATAAATTAATTTTTTTATCAGAAAAATCAAATCACAGTGAACTTACAAATAAATCAATTGAATTTAATTTAATTTTTGGGTTAAATAAATTTGACTTTGATAATTCTTTTTTATTTTTTTTCAGGTTTACATAATTTATCAAACCAAATCGAAAACATGTTTTCTATTAAAATTGAAACTAAAAATAATTTTTAAAAAATCAAATTAACCTGAAGCAGTTGGATCGATTTAATTCAATCAGTTAAAACTTATTCTGCTCAGCCTACGAAGTAAGGCCCAAATGGCAAAGTTGCAAGTGGGAGAGAAAAGAAAAGCTAAAAGACATTCATAATTCATAAAAAAAAAAAAAAAAAAAAAAAAAAAAAAAAAAAAGAAAAGGTAAAAGGAAAAGGAAAACAACTATAAAGTGGAGTGTAGAATATATGAAACGAATTTTGCGACTCTGACACTTCTCCAACCACTTATATTACCAAGAACCAGAAATCAGAGAAATGAAAACACACTTTCAAATCCAAGAAATGAATCTACTTCCCTTGTTTTACCTGCCATTGCCAAGGAGCAGCGCTGTCTTTTTGATCCATTTGGAGAATAGTGTTGCTTCCTGCTATATTCCATGGAGCTTGACGAGTTCACTGATCGAGTGTTATCCTTTATCATAGAAATGTCAAAAGATAAAATCTTAATTGGTGATGAGTCATTATTAATGTTTGGCACTTTTGGAGTGATACTTGAACTCTCATATTTTTGGCATGGACTTTGAGACAAATTGTTCTCCTTCACCTTTGCTTCTGTCTTGGAACTGCAGATATCCATGACTTTCCCTTCAGGTTCCAAATCTGAAATTATTTTAGCATTTTTTATGAGCTTATCATCAGACTTCATTTCTCTCAATGCATCAGATGCTGCAATGGAAAACTCGGGTCGATTCACAACAGTTTGTTCCTTTGTCCAGATTGGGGACTGGGATTGAATTGTCCTTGATAATACTGGAAAATTATCAGCTCTTTCTCTTATGTGACCAAATATTGTTTCTCCAGTTAAACTTCTCAACATGCTTTTCTCAGGTTCAGAAGGATGTCCACCTTGAATAATCAAAATTAATAAATGAGAAAAAGAAATACAAAGCTAAAAAATGATTTTGTACTATTATCTGGTAAAGGGTGCACCTTTATAATCTATGAAGTTCTTAATAGCCAAGCTTCCAGAAGTATAGTTGTCAATACGAGATTCATTTTGTTCGACCTCTCTGGTTTCTGAAGTTAGATTTGAGACAATCTGTTGTGGGATTCTGATTTTCTCCGTTTCTTCTATGACATCCAGTTTATTGTCAAGTTCAAGGTCCTCACTGTGGCGCTTTCTTCTGAAAAGCAAGGCCTCTGATAATGGAGAACAGGAAATTTTTGAAGGAGTAAAGACAGGGAAGTTCTTGGCCTTTTGACGTATGTGGTCAAATATTGTCTGTTCGGATAGGATTTTACAATCATCCTTTTCAATTTGAACAGCATTATCACCTTCTGTATTTCAAGGAATAACAGACGGTGAAGATAGCATCAGAAAAAATAAAATCACAAAATTGTAGAGATTTACCATAAGCAATACTTTCTTCCACCTCTTCATCTATCAGTATAAAACTAGGCCTGGACGGAAAAATTGAATGGTTTAACAAAATTAGAATAGATGAACCGAGAAAGAAAGGAATTATACAGAAAGAGCCTCATTGCATCTAATGGATCAGAACTTTATATAGTAAGGCAATTTTAATATCAGAAGAATCTCCCACAAAATAAGAACAAACTCACATTGAGCTTTTTTCTGCTTTAGATTTTGTCGAATTGCCTGGCTTTTCAAATGATGCATAAGACGTAGTTTCATTATCATCCCTCATGATATAAACTTCCTCAGGTGAAGGAAAGAAGACAGGCTGCTTATGCCCATGTTTGTAATTCATGTCTGAATTTCCGTCCTTTGTTAGTATGATTTTTTGATGGAAATCAAGGCCAACTGCAGGAACACTAACATAAATGAATATAACAACTCAAGAAATTTGAAATTTTGACATATTTGACAGGGTTTTTACTGTATTCTTCAAAAACTAGATCAGCCTTCACCGTTAGCTTGCTTTCTTGGGGGATCGACAGGAGAATTGATGGACTGTAGGGGCTGCAATGAAAACCAATCACCTGAGCCTCAAAATGCATAAGCGAATTGACTAAACGTTCTGTTCTGAAGTACCAGAACACAAGCAAAATAGTCTTCTTTTAAGCACAGGTCCTTCCGTTTTCCCCAAGTAATTGACTCTTATTGCTAATTAGGTTCTGCTGTTGCAAAATTTCATATAAGTGATAATTGCTGGTAGTTTTTAACATTTGTAATCAAATAATCGGTGTAAAGATTAAAATCTAGGTTATTTCAAATGTTAGAATTTGGTTCAGGATATTGCCTTCATAAATCATTATGTCCATGACCTTTTCCAACTTGTTTCAAAAACTTTGATAATTTCATGCAATAGGAAGAAAAATGGTATAAGAACGATTGTATTTGTTTTTTTTTTACTAATATGAAGGGTAGTTGAGTCTCTGTTACCTGGTGAATTCATCAACTCTGCTGCATCCAAGGCAGATCAAACAGAAAGTGAGTGAGAATTAATGTTGCGTGTAAAGGATCAAGCATAATATAGAATGGGTATTACTTAGACTGAAAAATTGTGTACAAGACAAAAGGAAGTTTTCCAGATCAAAAGGTATGGGAGAGTAAGTGAGCACGTAAGATATATGCTTTGGAAAGATCCTTTTATTATGATGTTTGAATAGTTGAATTACTGGACCACTATCAGATCACTAGAAGTAAACAAATCATTCATCACCTTATTTTCTCATGAAAGTGAATGAGGTTATCTTCTTCTGTACCAACAATCTGTAACAGAAAAGAAAAAGAAAAGGGAAAGAAATTCAGTTTCCCGCATTCTTAAACAATAATCTCTAAACAAAAGTTCTCATAACTTCATTCAGGGTTGAAGAAAATATAGCAAATATGCTCTGGAGAACATACCATATCAGCGAAATGTCGTTTAGCTGATTGGATGGATTGTGATAACCTAGTGAGTGTCACTACTAGCCTGGACTTTCCTTGCCTCAGGCCAACATTTTCCTCAATGCTAAGATTGACTTTTGGAGGTAATGACTGTAGAGAATCCTTGATATGATTCCCAAAAGGAAATTTTCGGCCAGTGACTATCTCGATTCTCCTGGGATCAGCTTCAGCTAGTTCATCGAATGACTTAATTCCCATTGAATGAAGAGCCTTGCACAACAGAGTTAAAAAAATTGAAGAAACAGAAGCATTTGAGATACAAAGATTTCTCATTCAGGAAAAATAAATCGTGTTCAACAGAGGCAAATAAAACCTTTGCGGTCACCATTCCGATGCCAGGTAATTGCTTCAACAAGTATGGACTATCATCCCAGAGTTTCTGATATAATGATTTGGCAAGAAGGATCGAGTTTACAGCTCCTCTATAATTCTTTTTGAAAATAAAATACTCCTTCATGCACTTGGCAATTCTAGAACCGTTTAAGCATATAGAATTCATGTCCTAGTGCAAACAGGAGAATTTCGTAAGCAAAGTTTCAAGGATGAGACAAAATAATCAAATCTATTGGGTTATGGAAAAAATAAAACCTGGGTTAGGGATAAATCATGAACTGAAGGATCCCCAGTCAAGCAATCATTTGCCAAAATAAATATCTTCTCTTCTCTTGTTTGAATACGCTTTTTTCGTTTTCCCTTATCACCATTTATGTGAAAGCGAAGTCGGCCATCTTTGTCAATGTTAATGTCATTTAGAAGTTTCTTCTCAGCACGTCTGAGTTGTATCCCTTCATTTCAGCAACTAAGTACATCATTCCTCCTATTAACTGTTGAATGAGTAGGTACAGGTACACATACATGCAATTTCCTCTGAACGGCATATGACATTGAGCGCATCTTCCAAACTGCAGTTATCTGGGGTCTGCATAATGTGTTTCATTGTATCAAATTTCAAATAGTACTTGGTCATCAACCTTCCAGGCTCTGCAAGCACAAAAGAGGATAGAATTATAATTTCCATCCACAACAACAGAAAGATTCAGCTATGTGGCTATACAATACCAAGTGGCTTCAGAAGGAACCCATCTTCACCAGCCCAGATCATTTGCTGCTGTGATAACTCATTAACTTTCTTAACAGAAATCTCTGGCATGGAATTTCATTTGATGAGAAGTGTAGAGGGGAGAATAACAGTAATCATAGCAGTATAAGAATGGTACCTTGCAGATGCTTTTCTATTCGGTCTCTTGAAATCCCTTTTCTAACTCCATATTTCTCAGGGTTCTAACATGCAATGCATTAACAATTCTGAAGCTATTAAATGAAAGATACAGGTGATATCCTCTACAAGATTCTCAGAAATAGATACCTTTTTCATTCTCACGTATAAATATGAGCACTTCATCCACTCAATCGCCCTTGCAATATCAGAAACAGTTAACTGAACTATCTCTGCAGTCAGGTGCTCTGTCACACAAGAAAGCAATCTAAAAATAACAAGAAAAAAATCAGCAACCAAAAAAGAAAATAATAATTTTTCATAAAATGTGAACTGTTGTCCAAGTTAATGACATCACTATGGAGATTCTAGGTTATAAACGTACTGTGATTCCACCATTTCACATCCATTTAATAGATCCTCGTAAAGATGGACCTGAAATTATGTATCAAATTATAACTGAAAGACAGCAAAATGGAACTTAGTAACAAAAAAAATATCTACAACCGATGGAGAGAAGAAGGCCATTGATTACTGTTTCTCTTCTTGTCATAATTATAACCATTCCTGTATCATCAAATGGAGGCCGACCAGCCCTTCCACACATCTGCACAACAGTTAAATATCAACGCACCAGTGAGTATGGAAATTTAGGGTACACTCATGAAATCGAAAGAAAATTTATTCTTTTCTTTCTGGGGAGACATGGTTAGAATCACTATGCATATATTGCTATCCATCCACATTACTGTCTTCTCATTGATTTCCCTTTCACCTTTTTACGGGTTTTAGAATTTAGAAGAAAACCTCTTTGCAGAAAAAAGCTTTCTTATTTAAATGGGGCTGTCCTCCTACATTCCAGACAGTAATTAAGACTCTCAGGCCCCACCTGGTGAGTAGTAATGAAATGCAATATAATCTAATTAAATGCATTTCTAATTTAAACATAGACTAGAAATACTTTTATTACATCACGTTAATTATAGCTCATCAAACGGCACATTAGATCATTTTCATCCAAAAACTTTCACAAAGCAGTAACACATTAGATTATAATGATTGCTAATCAATAAAACATCCTCTAAATGAATTAACAACAGGGAAGGAATCACTCCACCAGTTCCTCAGACTATATTCTTCAGCCATTATCCAGATATAAATTTCATACATGAGCAAAAAAAATAAAAACCACGTAGAGTAATATAAGAATACATGGCTGTGGTGTTCATATTTCAAGTCCATATGTCTGTTACATCTACAGAAGAATAATTTTGTAAAACTAGTCACATAATATCAAGAGTAGAACACCTGTAGTATTGTAGATCGGTCATATTCCATGTAAAGACCTTTTTCCTTGTTGCTGTAATAATTAGAGGTTTGCATGAATTAAACGTGAAAAGTCCCCTAATTTCATTAATTCTATTAAAAAAAGTTATAGGAAAAAGTGCTCGACATACAAGTGCTGTGTTGATTTTATGATGACTGTATGTGCTGGTAAGTTGATTCCATGGGCAAGTGTGTTTGTTGTGCACAGAATTTGAATATCACCCTTGAGAAAGAGGCCCTCAACAAGGTTCCGATCCTTCAAGCAAAGCCCGCCATTGTGATAACCAACTGCTAAATTTACAGTAAATGTTAACTTGAGGAACGGCTTGTCAATGTTAGGTATAATATAGTGCAACAAGTTGCCACGTACCACCATAAAGGATATAGGATTGCATTTGTTTGTCACTGCATGATAGTGAAGCTTCCCTTAGCCTTTCCTGCTGTTCTCTGTCTTTAATGAATGGATTGGAATAGCCAAAGGTCATTGCTATCTGAGACAGTCGTTGTGCTGCTTCTTGTGCTCCTTTTCTGGTTGAGCAAAAAACAAGAGCAGATTTTCCTCTTGAATATTGTATCAGAAGATCTGCAGACAGTTGTAACCAAGTGTTTCAGTTACAACCACTTTGGAAGTGAAAATTCAGAAGAAGAAAAATCAGAACATACAAAACAAAATTCTAATAATAAGTTGGTCCAATGGTTCCACTTACCAAATATGTAGTTTTGAAGGCGCTGTAAGAGGAAGAAATACAAGGGATCAGAACAATGAGATACAACCCAAATCAATAAGAAAATCCTATATATATATATATATATATATATAGGGGGAGAGAGAGAGAGAGAGAGAGACAGAAGGTAAAAATGCAGATCATCTAGAACTTCACTATGATAAGAACTTACCTTTTCAAATAGAAAATCATTCTTTGCTGGGGTGTAGCCTGCAAAAGGACCATGGGAATACAGTGTAACACCAGTTATATAAATTGAAATATGCGGTCATCTCTATTAAATAGAAAAAAAGCACATGGCAGAAACTATATGGAGGGGAATGAGCAGATATAAATGACCCTTCCATATAGTGCATCTTTCAATTGTGGTCATTAAATAGAGTATATTAATGCACTTATTGAGAATCAAATTTTCAAATGAAGCAATCAACAAAGATAGGTATACCAAAAACTTTAGTTGTCAACTTCACAGGTCTCATTTCTTCTCCAAACCTGTACAATATTGTAGAATATTGAGATGAATGTACGAGATGATAAGAACTAGTATCATAAAAGGTACCTTTTAATTCCTTGGACAGGAACACTAAGCCATTCAGCTGCAGTTGTTGACACGCAAAGAGCAAATTGTTTAATCTTGTCAATGTTACAAATAGAAACTAAAATTGCTCATATTAACTTGTGTGATTACCAATGTCCTCAATGTTAGGAATTGTGGCTGAAACTGCAAGTAAGCGGACACAAGATAGAGGACTTGATTTCATTTCAGGGTTATGTGCTAGCATTTTTATTCTACTAACTATGGCTTCCAAAGCTGCTCCACGTGGATCATTCAGTAGGTGAACCTCATCGATAAGTAGCAGTGCTATGTCACTGAAAAAGCTCAAGCCACCATCCTTTATGCGATATCGAGTCACAGCATCAAACTTCTGTATAAAGGAAAAATGATGTTGTTGAGAATATAAAATGGATAAATGACAAATCATAGATCAAAAATCCAAACTGGAAAGCATTCTATTGGAACGTGAAACATGATTCAGACATCTTTTTCTTCAGCAATTATGTAGGTACATCTCTGGTTACGTATGATACTAGCCAATATACTTCTATTCAAGGGCCATATATTAATTTCAGTGTTATTATTAGAATTCAAGGGCTCTCCATGTTTTCTCAAACTGACCTCAGGAGTAGTTAGGATTATGTCAGCTTCTTGTACAGTCCTTATGTTGTAAAATTCGTTGTCCCCTGTCAACTCCAGGCAATTTATTCCCAATGATCCAAATTTTTTATTCCAATCCCGGAGCTTCTCCTGAACTAAAGCCTTTGATGGTGCTACGTAGATCTTGACACCACATGAAAGAAGTAGAGCAGGTAATAACTAACATGCTATTAGCTGGAAATAGAAGAACTTATAGTCCCACATCCAGGTACAAGAGAATCCTATTCTTGATTAAAATAAAAACTAGTCATGAAACAGTAAAATGAGCATCACAGCCTGAAGGTTGTAAATGTAAAAACAAACAGTTGTTCTCTATATCTTCTGAATAACAAAAATAAAACATCCATTATCAACTTTTATTGTCCTTGTGTTTGAATACATACTGTTTTGAGAGTTCCCTTGATGTGCACAAACCTCCCCTCAGATATGAACCTTGAGAGAAGCCTCAGTATACAAAGCTCGAAGAGCACTGTTTTACCACTTCCAGTAGGCGCAGAGATAACCATATTTACATCAGAATGATAACAAACAGGAAAACATTCACTTTGCAGTGAATTAAAGTACCTGAACCAAAAAGAAACAAGAACATACTAAACCATTTGAGATCAAGTTTCATCTGGTGAAATATCAAGTTTATTCATCCTACGCTTCAAAGGAAAACAAATCAGTGTAAAAAATTTCTGTTATCAGAATTTGCGGTCTTATGGATATTACAGATAAATAGAATTAAAAGCAAGGTAAAAAGTGTAATATTACCTAACTAGTAAGCTTCATGTAAAATTGATAGACTTAAATCAATAGGTATAGTACCTGAAACTAAAAATTGAACGAAATGTTACAGGCAAATCTGACACAGACTTGAGCGTATATGAATCCATTACTGAACCTCTTTACTGCGGAAAATGAACAAATCAGAGCTATTATTATCAAGAAGATCAAAACATATTGTCATACAAGTAATAGACATAACAGTTCACAAGTATATGCGGAGATCACTTCTAAAAAGGAAGGAAACAAATAATCAAGAAACTAAATACATATCAAATCAAATACAAAACATCCATAACCATTAATGTTAAAGTTAAGCTGGTTTCCTAGAAAACAAAATACCGTACATCTATGGCAAAAATTACAGAAAAGCTATTAATTACCATACTCTTGGTTTGCTTATCATCAAATCTGGAACAAAATTGAAAAGTAATTCATTGACGAAAATAGAATTTGTAGAGAAATCCAGTAATTGTAGAAGAACAGATCGATCCAAACTATGATCATTTTATGTAAGCACTAGAATTGAAGTAAGAGATGAAAATATCGCCATATATATCTATTGAAATTTATTCAGCATTGTCTCTAATCACTTACTTCAGTTCAGGTAGAAAGCGGAAGAGAGACACAGAGAGGAGAGAGAGAGAAGCGCCAAGCTTTGAGGCAGAAAAGATGACTACGTTACCAGTTCGAGCAGCGAATGCGGTGAAATTTTAAAAGCTAGAGACGATAGTATGATACTGAGCAAATAAAAAAAAAAAAAAAAAAAAAAAAAAACGCGCCAAGATTTGAGGCGGAGACAATTAAATTGGGCTGAAATGGGCCTGGTCTTTTATATGGGCCCTATTTTTCTCGGCCTAATTGCTAAAGTTTTCTTTTTCCAGTTACGTCGGTCTTAGATACAGCTTTCACTTTCATTTCAAAAGCTTTTTTTTTTTTTTTTTAACCATTTCAACCTTTTCAAAAAATTATTTAGTACTTATTAATTTGGCACGTGCGTTTCATGTCACTCATACAATTTCAAACGTGTAATTATTACTTTTGTATATTTTTTTTCCCAATGTTTAATATTCACTTGTTCAGATAAAATCTTAATATGTTCCACTACCCTTGATCCAACGACCTGTTGGTAGTTCTAATTCAAGACAAGATTTGATTAAATCATGACAAAAGGATTTCATATATATGAGTGGTTCTCCATTAAGTACAAGTGTAGACAAAATTACTCTAAAGCTCTACTCTTTTGAGTGGAGAGTAGAAAACTTTAGAGGTGTACTATATATTATATTGATTGAGCATTTCAAATCTCAAAAGCTCTAAAATCGCATAAATCTCAACTGACTGAGAGTGAGCTCCATCTTCTGAATAAAAAGAATGGACTTTATCTCTAACCTCAACCCAACTACAACCGCCACTCTTCTTCAATCCCTTTTCCTTCATTAATTTCCTGACTTTCAAAACATCTTCCCATCTTCCAGAAGAAGCATAGATATTTGACAGCAATACATAAAGTGCAGAGTTTTTCTCTGCTATTTGCCAAAGCCTCCTAGCCGTTCTCTCGGCTAAATCCTCATTTTTATAAGTCTTACAACCACTTAACAAAGCTGCCCATGCATTAGTTTCAGGCTGAAATGGCATGGCGTTAATAAACTCCTCGGCTTCATCGAGTCGTCCTGCTCGAGATAGCATATCAACAATGCAGGTATAATGCCTTCCCTTAGGCTTTAGTCCATAAACAACCTCCATTGAATTAAAATACCGGAGTCCTTTATCAACTAATCCAGAGTGAGAACAAGCAAACAGAACTGATAAAAGCATAAGCTCATTAGGAACAATTCGTGAAGTTTTTTCCATTTCCTCGAACAACTTAAGCGATTCCTCTGCAAAACCACTTTCTGCAAGCCCTTGAATCATCACAGTCAGAGAAACTTCATTCTTCTCTGGCATTCTATTGAAAACTTGCCTACAGCTCACAATATCTCCAGATTTTGCATACATATCAGTCAGAGCAGTGCCTACAAAAACATCACGTTGAATCCCTAATTTAATTATCTTTCCATGTAGGTTCTTACCCTTGTCTAAAGATGATGAACTCGCACAAGCACAGAGCAAGCTACAGAAGGTTGATTTATTTGGAATTACTCCTAACAAAAGCATTTCACTGAAGACTTCAAATACTTTATCGAATTGTTCACAATTTAAATAGCCAGAAATTATAGAACTCCAGGAGACATTATTACGCAGTGGCATGATATGGAACAAATCATTTGCTTCTTTGATTTGCCCATTCAAACTGTACCCTCCAATCATAGCATTCCATGAAACCACATTCTTCTCCGAAATCAAATCAAATACTAAGCGTCCATTATTAGTTTCTCCACATTTACAATAAAAATCAATCAAAGAGCTACTGACAAAAACATTATTTTCAATCCCAATTTTTATAACGTGACCATGGATGTCCATTCCTGCTCGCAAAGCTTCAACGCTAACCAATGCACTTAAAATACTAGAAAAACAAGAAATATTTGGCTTAAATCCTTCTTGAACCATCCTTTGAAAGAGTTTTAGCGACTCTTCAGGACAACCACTTTGACTATACCTCGCAATCATTGCACTCCAAGAAACCTCATTTCTTTCCGGAATTTGATCAAAGATTCTTCTCGCTTCTCCCAAATCACCCATTTCTACATACATATCTAGTATTGCTGTCCAAGAAACAACATCTCTCGTTTTCATATCATCAAATATTCTTCTAGCCAAATTTAGTTCACCTATTCTCAAGCATAACGTAATCAAAGAATTAGAAACAGCTAAGTTATTTTCAAATCCAGTTTTAACTATCAATCCTAAAACACTCATTCCCAATCCGAAATCACCCAAATCTGCACAAGCTCCTACAACAGAAGTAAATGTAACGTTATTTGCCTTAACCCCAGATTCAAGAAGCTTCAAGAACAGCCTTACAGCTTCAACACTAAGCCCATTGTTTGCATATCCATTAATTGCTGCAGTCCAAGATATCACATTCTGAAAGGGATTTCTTTCAAAGTACCAAATTGATTCTTTCACTCTTCCATATTTCATAAAACCTGAAATTAACGCTGTCCAAGAAACTTCATTTTTTTCAGGCATTTCATCGAACAGTTTACGCGCTCCATCGATGTTTCCCCATTGTACATTAGCAGTTATCATACAGTTATGCACAACGAGATCAAAACCATTAAATTCCTTTGAAATCTCACTTGCTTCAGCTGATTTCCGAGAATTTAGATACATTATCAAGAGCTTAATTGCTATATATCGCTCTGACGAAATACCCATTTTAATTAAATGGCCATGAAAGGCAGTTCCTTCTCTGATTGAACATTGGTTAGTGAGATTTTTCAAGAGAGAAACACAGGTTTCTTTATAAGCTTTGAAATGGGTTGATGGATTTATAGACAATAGAGTTTTGAGGGCATTTTTCATGTGGGACAAGGTAAGAGGCAGTTAAGTTAGTTGAAGAGAAATTGGGCGGCAGAAGACGAGAAATTGAAGGGAGAATGTGCCGTGTTTGGCTGTGAATGTAAAGTATAGGAATTCGGGTTTTGGGAGAGGATCTTTAAAATTGTGCCTCGCATAATGGTTTGGTAAAGCCTAAAGCGCGAAAATTCAAATTTGGACATTCTGGTATCTTAGGGAGGATTGGTTGAGCTTATTCATAAAGGTGATATCAATTTGTATCGAACAAATGTTGGTAATAATTTTAAGAGCGGTGCTAAATGCCACAATATGTACAAGGCTTAACAAAAAAAACATTTTGATTGTGAATTTACCTAGTTGTCCTTTATAATTATAATGGATATGATTTATTTGTAATTATTGTCTTTACAAAAGATGATTCTCTTCGTAACTACAATGATTGAAATTTCGCATGTTATACGCTTGGCATGTGGAAAATGTAAAAAGAGTAATAATGTGATTTCGTTACAACTATGATGATTGAAGTCTTGCACGTTATACACTTGGCAAATGTAGAATACAAAAATGTGGTAAATTGAAATAATGTGATTCTCTTTATAATTATAATTATTGAAGTCTTGCATGTTATACACTTAGCAAATATAGAATGCAAAAAGTGAGTAAGTGGAAATAAGGCGATTCCCTTTATAACTATAATAATTGAAGTCTTATATGATATACACTTAACAACCGTAGAATGTAAAACGTGGGTAAATGGAGATGGAGGGCCTTGAAAAAGAATGAAGTGAGTTTGGACTCTTAAAAGGATTTTGGATTGGCATACCCAAAAAATAAGGGGAAATGATATTATAGGCTATGGAGGCACAAAAAAAAAAAAAAAAAAAAAAAAAAAAAAAAGGAGAGAATGAAAATATAAAAAATGGCATGGGGAAGGTTCAAACCCCTGTTCCCACATCAAATGGCACACTCACATATTATTTGAATCACTGCTCCTCATCCAATTAAGTTATATCTCAAATTAATAATATTTAATATGATGTCCTTCATAGAATAGAGGTGCGATGAAGTTGATTTAAAAAAAATTAATATGAATGTAATGTCATGACCATAGATGTATTTATAATCTATATAATAGTGAGAATGGAAAAAAGAACACCGTAATTGATAAAAAAACATGATTAATTTTAGTAATGACAAAATATTGACTAATGAATAAATTAAAAATGGATATGGGGTAAGATTGCTTATATTGATTTTATAAGTTAAAAATCACCACATGACAACAATGATTTTATTTGTATTCCAATTGTCTATATCTTTTATCATAATATATCAATGATCTTTTCTACAAGGATTATTAATTAGGTGATGATGATTAAAATTAATTTTTTTCATAAATTGTCGTGAAAAGATGATACAAGACTTTTCTTGTAACACCATGAAAGAGAATGTTTTTTTTAATGTGTAAATCAATATGAACAATCTTACTTTATATCGATTTTTAATTTATTCGTTAGACAACATTTTATCATTATCAAATTTAACTTTTTTTTTTTTTATCGATCCCAACGTTCTTTTTTCATTCTCACTATTATATAGATTGTATGTACATCACTGGTCATAACATCACATTCATATTTTTTTATATATATCAACTCCGTCCCACCTTTCTTTCATTAATTAAAGTCTTGTCGGATTGCTATCATTAAAGTTAGAGAGAGAGAGAGAGTACAAGTTCCAAATTCAAATTTAGTATCTCTCATCTAACTAATGAAAAATTATTAAGAGGCCTTTGAACATTCCACCTATCAAGATTATCATCAAAATTCTTATATTATATGAAAAAATAAATAAAGAATATATAATAAATAATTGAAATTTTTACAAATTGAAAAAAAAAAGTAGTAAATTACTAAAAAGATTAATTCACAAAATAAATACAAAAAGAGATGCAACTGCTTTCTACATATTTTATACCCTCTTCTACAAAGAAATTGGTAAGACCGATTCCATTGATAATTCTATCAATTATTCTTTTATGAAAAAAATTCGGCCAATTTTTTTATACCTTAATAAAAAATATTGCATAAAAAATATTTATGTAACCTTAATTATAACACCAATTATATATCACATTTAGTATTTTGTCCTAAAGAATTCTCTTAAGAGTAAACATCAAAAACAAACTAAAACCATCTTGAAAATAAGCAATACTCGAGTTATCACTTATCATGAGCAAGCCAAATTAAGAGATGTTAAGGAGGCTTTTCAAGGATATGAATACTTAAAGCTCATTTGAAGCAGCTTTCGGAAGCCAATACGTACGCATATTTGCTTTACGGTAAATATCAACAATCTCAATACGACGGAATCGAGGAAATAACAATTGAAATATAGTCAAAAAATACATTCGTTTCAATAAAAAATTTTTCATTTCATTGATTTAATTTATAAACAGATATGGATTCGGATCGGCAAATTTTTTTCTATTTTAAAATGAACCGAACCTAAACCTAACAATACTCTACTCAGCTTTATTGAGACGTATACTCCTTAATTTTGACGTCACGCATAGAAGATGAAAAGTTGAAAATTATTATCGAGCTGACTGAGAATTTCTCCGGGAGAACCTGGCTATGTATGAGCATCACCACTTAGAATTTCACTACACATTACTACAAAACAAGTAATATTAAAAAAGACAACGTATATCCCTTCGTCCATCCTTCCTTCTTTTGGTATCATATGGCAGTGGCCAAAAAGCTTTTGTCATCAATCATCCTTTATTAACTCCAAGCCAAAAAGAATCGTACTTGAAACCCAAAAGATAGTCCATTACCAGGAAAAGAGAAAAGATCAAATTTTAGAAAAGTTAGTAGAAACTGTCTTTATCTCACATTATTTTTTAATTAAAATTTTGGGATCTATCAGTATCGTTACTATGTGATATATCAGATTATGTTTGCTCATTCTTGAGAAAGATTGTCTTACAAGGTTACTTACCAAAAGGGTTCTCTTAATTAAGATAACAAGATTATAAAATAAGACAAGGTAAAGTTAATACGTAATTAGTGTTTAATTACCGAGTTGTCGCAATAATAATGTGTCTAATCAAGTGGGGAAACTTAGAAATTTAACGGTAATTCAACCTAGAATATTCCTCGGACTAGTTATTTACTTAAGATACCAATTTATGGAGACCGACAATCGTTCAAAAGTTATTAATATTTCCTAATTAAAATAGAAAAAGAAGATAAAAGTAACAATAATTTTTTAAAAAATTTATATTTTTATTGATTTGATCCATAAATAGAATTATAGACTCGGTCTAAGCAAGTCTAATCCGTCAATTACAGTATACTCCTACTTCTCATATTTTTCCTCTTAAAGAAATAAAAAATAGGCTAACTAGGTTTAGGAGAAATAGATATATATACACACTATCGGCAAAGTATTTCTAAAAGAAATAATGAAATAATCAATTTTAAACTTAAATAATCATCTCATAAATAAATATATAAACAGATTAAAGAAAAATTAATAATAGTTACATTAGAAAATGATGCTAAATTAAATGAAATGAAAATTACTTTTATTTGGTAAATTACAAAAGAAAATAAAAACACCAAACTCATGAAATTGGGTTGCAATTGTAAAAGGTCAAGACACCTGAGAATTGGACTAAGGTTTGATCCTTAATGACAATATTCTCGTAGAGAGGCCTTTAATTTTAAGAGTGTCCAATTTGTTAAAAGCCTTTAATTTTAAGAGTGTCCAATTTGTTAAAGTTGATCCGCATCGAAATAAGTTTGGAATTAAAATTGGTCAGGTTAATTTGATTTGTATCGATTTGATTGAACAATTTAGTTTTATTCAGAAAATAATTACTTTTCAATAACTAATGCAAAGACTAAAAATCGAAATTATAAAAGATTGAAAATCAAAATCGAAATCAAAAACTAAAGATTGAAAATCAAAATCGAAATCAAAAACTAAATAACCGAACTAAAAATCGAAAATAATTTGATTTTCAGTTTTTTTCAAAGTTTGCTCACCCCTATTTAACTATAGTTCTCCCGAACCCACATGGACTAATCCGGTGTGACGTGGTTTAACAGAAAAAAAAAGAATATGAAAACACCAGAAATCTAATCTCAAAAAGAGATTCCAATAGGACGAAACTTCATACATGATAGGTTGCAGTTTGAAACCGTAATTTCAGAGACTAACAAACCAAGATAATAATCAGAAAAAACGGCATTACACATACACCTCTAACTTGTATAAATTATTACCTAGCGTCTCTCATGCACACAATCCATCCTATAACAAACATTCTTTTCTTGATTTTCTTGCCAAATCCTCCATGGAATCTCAGGATCACTCTCTAAAACAACCTTCTTTCTCTCTTCCAGTAGATGATGAACAAAAAGCTACTAAATTCAATCCATTTTCATTATCATCACCTCACATGCTTGCTTTTCATCTATCATGGTTCTCTCTATTCTCTTGCTTCTTCTCCACCTTCTGCATTCCTCCTCTTCTGCCTATTATCCGCACTGACCTTAATCTAACCGATACTGATATAGGAAATGCAGACATCGCCTCCTTCGTCGGTTCCATCTTCTCCCGCCTTGCAATGGGTCCCATTTGTGATCTCATCGGTCCTCGAGTTGCATCCGCCAGTCTCTCTCTTGCTACTGCTCCTATCATAATGTGCACTTGTTTTATCAAGTCTCCTGCTTCCTTCATCCTAATTCGGTTTCTAACAGGATTCTCATTAGCAAACTTCGTAGCTAACCAGTTCTGGATGAGCTCTATGTTCTCAGGCTGTGTCGTAGGTCTAGCCAACGGTGTCTCCGCCGGGTGGGCTAATGTTGGAACCGGTGTAGCACAACTAATCATGCCACAAATATACTCACTAATGATTAGTTTATTAGATACATCTTCATCCACTGCGTGGCGATTCTCATTTCTTTTCCCAGGAATTTTCCAAGCTATAACAGCTTTAATGGTCTTGGCTTACGGCCAAGATCAGCCCTCTGGAAAACATAAATCCCAGAGGACTTGCAAACCCATTAATGAGAACTTTCTTCAAGTTCTGTTTAATGGTTTAAAGAACTACAGAGGGTGGATACTAGGTTTAACATACGGGTACTGTTTTGGGTCAGAATTGACAACTGATAATATTATTGCAGATTACTTTTATGAGAGATTTGGGGTGAATGTTGAGGTTGCAGGGATGATTGCTGCAAGTTTTGGAATGGCGAATTGCTTTTCGAGGCCAATGGGAGGGGTTTTCTCAGACAAGATGGGAAGGAGGTTTGGGGTTAGAGGCAGATTATGGGGGCTGTGGGTGGTGCAAACAATGGCGGGATTTGCGTGTTTCTTACTTGGAAGAATGAACTCACTTTGGACTTCTGTTGCTGTCGTGTGTTTGTTCTCTGTATTTGTTCAAGCTGCTTCTGGCCTCACTTTTGGGGTTGTTCCTTTCGTTTCCAAGAGGTAACGTACAATACAAACTCTACAAATTAACGTAACATGATTATATTTTTTTTAATGTATAATTAATATGATTTTCATTATGTAAATCGGTAAATGATAGCTTTAAAAAATTAGCTTTATTAAGAAATCATTTTAATTTCAATTCTTAAGTCATACAACTACAGCATAATAATTATATTTTTTAGAAATCCAATATTTTCAATATAAATAATTTAAACTTAAAGAGCGCTCAACTTATTATGCCTTATTTAATAAACCAACCAAACAAGAATTTTTCAAAATTTGATTCGATTCAATGTTACTAATCCAAATACCCAATCACAACTCATTGTCAAACATCTTCCTTGTACTATAATTTTTTTTAGCATCAACCTTTTTGGCACACTTGGGCGTCATACACCACATGCAAGTTGCAAGATTTTTTTTTTTTTTTTGAAGGAAAGTTCCAAGATTCAGAGTTATCAAAATTTGTACAGTAAATTTCTCTTACATAAACTTGTATACACCTGTACGTCATGCACTTCTCTTTCAGCTTACCAGCCTTACATAAGCTTGGATGCACCTGTACGTCATGCACTTTACTTGTAAATTGCAAGCTTTGTCACTACGAAACAAACACTTCAGAAAACAATCTTTACAAGCAGATTCGATCCGTCGCTGATTGGCATTTGCATTTTTTCAAAAAAAAAAATAATAATAATAAATAAAAGAACTATGAATTTTTTAAAATTTTAAAAAAAAGCAAAAATTAATATTTTAACATCAAGAAGTAAAAACCACAAAATGCAGCTTTACTGGTTTTACCAAGCAGTTTCTTGCATATGCTTTTGAAGTACTGGACACAATAACAAAACAAAATTAATAACAAGCTCCTACCTGCTCCTAGCAGGCGATGTACCACTTCAGAATGGTGTCAAACCTTGAAATCAAAAAACTGGTCTCAGTCCAAAAGAAAAGGACACCAAATAATTGCACCTATGTAATGTATTACATTTTAAGTTATGGCGGTATGTTTGCAGGTCACTAGGAGTGATATCAGGGATGACAGGCAGCGGAGGAACTTTGGGTGCAGTAGTGACCCAATTCTTATTGTTTTCAGGCTCTAGATTCTCAATGCAAAAAAGTATTTCTCTAATGGGTATTATGATAATAGTATGCACTCTCCCTGTCACCTTAATCTACTTCCCTCGATGGGGCAGCATGTTCTGTAGCCCTTCCGGCGACAGAGATTTGGCCGATGAAGATGATGAAGAACACCGCTACTTGCTTGTATGAGACACAAAAAGAAATGAAGTGCAAGAGATGAACTTTTTCTTTTTCACCATATTCACCTCCCTACTAATTGCTAAAAAAATTTCAAGGAATCAACAGAGAGACTACCTACTGCAAGCTGACAACAATATTTATAATGACACCACATAAGCTTAGCTTACCGGTATATGTTTATCCCATATGGGTATAAATCCGAGTTACCATATCTCACAATGACCCAAAAAATAATAGTATACTTGTAAAATGAAAGAGAAAAGCACACCTGCCTCGGACTTCTTCAATAGTTTCTCAAAACTGAATGTTCAACACTGTAGCTTTTTCGCAGAAACAAGTGTTGTTCATAATTATGAGAATCTAGGAATAAATTTGTAATTTGTACTTTTTCTTCCTAACAAAAAGAACAAAAGAGATAGTAACAAAATCGATTGACAATATCGAAATTATTGTATTCTAGAATGTACTTGCAGACCAGCATACACTAAACTCAAGGATCATTGTCTTTTGGTCTAAAATGCAAAATTCTTTAATTAATAAAACATATCATTATTTCCTACATCACATTTGGCTGCCTTGCAAGGAATCTCATTGATTAGACTCTATGATTTGACTCACAGAATCACCAACACTGGTGATTAATTGCGGTTGTTTTGATACAAGTTGCAGAGATATGGGATTCAAACTTGTTATAACCCTGCAGAAGATATATTTGTTTATTAATTTCAAATGGACGTAGGAAAACGGGATAAGAAAGGACAGAGGACAGTAGATTAAGGTTTAGGGAAATGAAAAACAAGGGCTTTGTCCAAATGTTCTCCAACTACCAGAAAAGCCAAACATCAAGAAAAATATAGATTAGCAGCAAAAAAATTTCCCAGAGCAGTTAAGTTACCTTCATTTCTCAGTAAAGCACACTATCCAAAAACACGGAAAATGCTGTCTGTGATAATGGCAAAGCCCACCAACCACCAAGTACTCCAAGCAAAGTAAGCGTCTGGCCTTTCACTTCAACTGTGGCAAGGCAAAAAAACTTGTAGTCTTGAACTTCAACTTTGTTTGCATATAATGACTGCAAGAAAAATCAAATTATTGCCAAATCAATTAAAGCAGCATCTGAAAATCCAATTGACAGTGTTTGATAATGCATTTGACATTTCATGCAACATTAGACGAAATTAGAGAGCTCTCTTCTATAAGAGGGGCTGGTATTCTCTCTCTCTCTCCCTTCACAGTTGAGAAGTTTAGATGCCAGTTTCTTTTCACACTTCCCCCTCGTGCTACAAATAGGTTCTCGCCCCTCATTGAACAGGCTAAAAACCACATTCACCTCTTCCCTCAGAGAAGACCAGTTTGCAAACATCAATTATGAAATCATTGAATGGAAGACTGGCTATGAAAAAACTACAAACATATATGCAACCCGCAAATGACACCAGATCTTCACTTAAATCGCTAATTTTGTGCTTGGGTAAAATCAGAGGGCAGAAAGACAAAAAAAGGAGAGGAAAAAAATCGGAGAATGCAGATAAGAAAGAGAAATCACTTTCCATGTTTGGATAGAAAAGGAAAGGGGAGGAATGCAAATGGAGAGGACAATAATCTACGAATCTAAATTACAATTTTCAACTACATGTTTTTAATTGAAAAAAGTTGTTAATGGGGACATGTATGTAATTTCATCAGTTTTCTCCCTGCTTTCTCCCCAATTCAGTGAGAATTTATTTGCACACTCCATATGCCATTCTTTACATCAAATGTCATCCATGTTCTCTACTCTCCCAAACGAGGGAAAAGATGAACATTGTTTAATTTCATTTCCTTCTTCCTTCTTCCTTCTTCCTTCCTTTCATCTTCCACTCTTTCCAGATGTAGTATAAATCTCATTTTTGAGGAAGTACTTACAGAAATAATTTAATGGCATCAGAGAACATACCTTTAGAAAGTACATGTAGGGCTGCTGGCGCATGGATCGATCACACAACTGAAAATTTAAAACTTGAGGTCAAGAGCATTTCAAGTAGTAGCCCTGTGCATAAGAAATTGATCAGATAACACCTCTCTCTATCTCTCTCCCTCTCTCTGTTCCGTCACCCCTCAAGAAGCATACAATGACAAATGACAATCATAAAGTGAGAGATGCACTAGGCATGCAGTCACTGCAGTTAAATGTCCAGTAATGTCCAAGAACGAGGAGTACCTCTCAAGTTCATTGCTCAACAAGAACCTTTTTCACATCCATGACTAGAATCAAAGTTTTAATGCCACTCTTTTTAATAGCAAATACCCTATAAATCATCTCAATTAGCATTCTATTTCCTTCAAAACTTGTGCAGATATTAGAAACTAATATTTTCACGTATAGAGATGACAATAACCTTGATAATACAAGTAGCAAGGTCGTATATGTTCACAGGTCTTATTGTGAATCATGCATGAATAACAATTTTTGGTATTACCTAAATGCATAGCAATCCTTTTTTTTTTTTTTTTGGGTATCCAAAATTCCACATTTCCCAATTTGAGTTTGCTGAGACAGACATTAGGACGCCAATTGCATTCCATTTCACACCACACTCATCCACACTAGCCTAACATCTATCAAACTTTTCAATAAGGTTCATCATCAAGTTGCATGCATCTAATAACACAGGTAAAAAAGGAAAAATAAGCATCAATGCTTCCTTACCTGTTCAACAAATACATAGACTGATAAAGGGCTTGGCTTTGTGCTTAGGAGGAAAAGGGCAACTTTAGTAATAAGAATGATTGGATGGTCCCAATTCACTAGCACAGTGAGAAAGCAAAAGGCAGGTAACCAAAATTTTTTAAGGAACATCCATGCAACAGGAGAATCTCTTTCTCTATCGGAAGAATCTAAAAAATCTCTATCATCCACCAAAATTTCTTGCCCTGCAAAACCCAAACCATGGAAATTAGCCATAAATACATGCTTCAAAAGGCATCAATAGAATCAAACTGCTCAGTGCTGCTCACCATCCATGGCATAAGCAACCTGAGTCGAAAAACCTATTGATCCAATTACAAATGGTACACCAATCATGCTTCCTAACGAAACAACAGATAATTGAAAAATTAAAGTCAATATCCGATAAATTGAAGCAATATAACAGACGAAATTTGACCTAAAATACCTGATAAATATAAATTACGAATAAATTGTGCGTGTAAGTTCAATTTACACTGAAAGTTTGAGCATCGACACTGTATTGAAGGCTCAAGCTGCTTCATCCATGCTCTTACAAGCTCAAATTTGCTATTAACTGGATAAATAATAATTAATTATTAAGTAATGCTAAAATTAACACATAATAAACTAATGAAACATGAGCAAGAAAGAAAGAAAGGAAACAAAGAGGAGCTTTATACATAGCTTACAGGTTTTTGTTCTTGAGATTGATGAAGAACTGTAAAAATAAGATATTGAAGAGAAAGATTGTCTAATTGGATTGAGAAATTTTCCAGTGTACGCCATTTCCGTGTTTACCAGTGCCTCTGTTATTTCTCTTCTGAAAGCTCTAAAAGAGGCTCTTCCATGTCGAATCTATAGGAATTTTTCTAAACGAATCTACTAAACCTGTGATAATAGGCTATCGTTGCAACTCTGCTCGTATACGGCGTCGTTTTACCTCTTGCTGCTAGGATGTATGAAAGTATTAGGGATAAATACCAATTAGTGCCTCAAATTTGACACTAATACTACTTTGTCTATCTTTTTCGGTAAATATATTAATGTCCCAAAGTTTATCTTCATTGAACTATTTAATCATCTTTTGACAGTTCAATTTTTTATTTTTAATATGATATTACTATTTAGTACATCATATTTACTATTTTCATCAGCTAAAGTATATCTTATTTATAAGAAGATTAAATATTTTACCTATTAAACCTCAACCAATGTACTTAATATTTACCACAAAGAAGGGACAAATTAATGATTAAGATCAAATTTCAGGGACTAACTAAGTACTTATCCCTATGTGTTATGGTCCTTGCACCTTTTTGATGCTGACATGGAGAGTTGTGATTATTCAAAAAAAAAAAAAAAAAAGGATAAAAATATCTTTCTATGCTCTAAAAAGACAAAACTATCTAAAGCTATATTGCTTGCTAAATTCAGGCTCTAAAGAACATAAGAAGGGGTGGCAGTGAAGAAGGATATGTCATTTTCTGTAGTTCCAGCTTATCAAGAAGTTTCCCAAATTCATGGGTTCTTCAATCCAAACAAGACTCTTTTCAGGTACATATATATATATATATTGAAGTGCTTGAAATATATAGATATACATATATAGTTTTTATGTAGTGTTAATTTAAGTTGTTTGGTTCTAAGGTGGAGGAAGAAATGCCCTGCAATCAGATGTTCAAATAGAAAAGCAGAAAGTGCAAGGATAGAGAAGAACTACTATGAGTTATTGGGAGTTTCTGTTGATTCAGATTCTAAAGAGATTAAGGAGGCATATAGGAGGTTGCAAAAGAAATATCATCCTGATATTGCTGGACAAAAGGTCATTCTCTCCCTTGATTGTTATTCTTGGAGTCTGTTTGGTACTGTGAATTAATGAAATTATTAATATAGAATCCATATTTGTTATGTAGGTATATACTTAAAAAACGTCTTATAATTTTTTTTTTTAGGGCCATGAGTGTACTCTAATGCTGAATGAAGCTTATAAGGTCCTGATGAGGGAGGATCTCAGGAGAAAGTATGATATTTCCATTGGTCAATTAAGAATGGGAACTGGAAGGAACAATAATGTGATGGGTTTCAGCTCCTGGAAAGGGCCAGTTAGACATCAAGCTCTATTTGTTGATGAAAATGCATGTGTAGGTTAGTTAGTACCACACATGCCTGCCCAGTTATGGATGTTTGATTATGCTGCAGTACAGTTATTTTCAGTTTCTGAATGTAAATATTTTGCAGGATGCCGAGAGTGTGTCCACCACGCGAGCAATACATTCTCCATGGATGAAGCTCATGGATGCGCACGAGTCAAAGTTCAGTTCGGTGACGATGACGAAAAAATTCAGGTGCAAGTTTCAAACGACTGAACAATTCTCCAAAACTGTTCCTTCTGATAATAATTAAAGTTATACTTTTCCAGAAAAGTAATTTCAATCTAAAAAACAAAACAGACTTTATCATAGAAACACATAGAATTTGAAATTGAGGTACATGACTTGGAAGCTTACAGGTATCCGTTGATTCGTGCCCGGTGAACTGCATTCATTGGGTTGATAAGGAAGAGTTGACTGTGCTTGAGTTCCTGATTCAACCTAAACCCAGAGAAGGGTATGGTGTATTTGGACAAGGCTGGGAAAGACCTAGTAATGTTTTTGCAGCAGCAAAGTCATTCAACAAGCAACTAAAACGACAGACTGAAAATTTTGAAAGTAATAGCGAGTCCTTGCTTGCATTCCATAAACTCATAAAAACTTTTTTGTCTTTATTGACTTGCACATAATGAACATTGCTCTAACAGCAGCAAGAGCAACCACTGAAGAAGAGACGCCTGCTCAAGCAGAGGCTCGAGCCAATGCTAGCATGAAAATTGAGAGGGAGAGATTCTCAACAATCTGGAATTTTGTGAGAAAATTCCTTTGGGTCAAACATATGGAATAGAAGTGCAATGTCCATACCATAAGAGGTTCTCTTTTCTTATAAGTATCTAATAAGACAGCCTAAAGCTGCCAGCACAAACGATTGGAGCATAAACAAGATGTACAGTGCAAGGAGTATTACAATTTTATGTTTCATATATTGCAATGCAAGCACCAAACTGCAAAAGAGAGTAAATACAATATTGTATTGGTTCTACATGTGTATATTTCAAAAAGGTGCTTAGTTTCTCATCACAATGTGACTGCAAATTGTTAAAGGCAACAATGGAACAACTTCTCCACATCTCTTTTGAATTATTGAGAGCAATGGAGAATGCCAGAATCGGAAGATCAAATGAATTCCTAGTTAGTATAAATTTGCAAAAGAAAATTGTGTGTCGTGCATTGACACAAGCAGTGTAGTCGCATAAGAAACTCAGTCAAAACATATATTTACTTTGATTTCCTCTACAAGATCAAGTTTCCTCCTCATTTTGAGTAAGTGCCTCAGTTTTTTGAATAAGAACAGAAATAAACACCCCACATGACAAGCCAGACCAGTATGACTGCTTTGCAATTTCATGGACTAATAGAGCTTGCATTTGCCTGTTCCAACACAGGCTGCACATTCATCAGCATCTCCTGCAACATGTCTTAAGCAGTGTTTGATCCTATCATTCACAACATCCTGCAATATTGGCCACCAAAATTTAGAATAGAAGAGGCATCCATTTAAATCAATTATATGTACATCAGCAGGGTTAGCCATCACAGCTTAGCAAACAACCCAGAGGAAAAGGTAACTAGTTATAATGAAGGTGATTATCAATAACAATAGGAATCATCTGAAGGGAAATCTGTTCCAATGATTTACTCCATGAGTGAGGTCCCTGGTTCAAGTCCAGGATGGCCCAGGAAAATGTTGACCATAAATGAAAGGACTGGTTGCAACTTCTAAATTTGGGTTAAAAAATTGACTCATTCTACGAGTAAACGTACAATAGTGGAAATGCAATAACGGAGATGCTATCATATCAGATCCATCACAAAAAACTATGGAAGCTTTTAATGTTTCTAGATTCACGTATATTAGTAAAAAAAAACTACTCAAAAGTCTGAAACGACATAAGCAAAAAAATTAACTTAATATCATTCACAAATATAACTAAGCTTTGTTTCTGACAGACTTTATGGCAGCCAAGAAAAGGAAAATTGATAATCACATACCACAAGTAGCTCATGCAAGCCAAGAGGTGCAGTTATGATGTACGAGACACCAGGATGCTCCTTAGCAGCTTCAGCAGCTAACGAAGGAATATCCTTTCAAATAACATGTGAATCTATTTCGGTCACCGCACGAAAAGTTCCAATGGAATAATTAAGTTGGTAGTCTAGTTACCAGGGAAAAATTGCAATGAGTACCTGGTGCCAATGCCTTCCAGGAAAGAGAAAGAATGGACTTACAATCACCCGGTTTGCCCCTTGTTGAACACATAAACCAAATGCATCCTTTATTGAGGGCTCTGCAAGCTCCTGGTTATATTAAAAAGTTGAAAAGAATATGTAAAACAATCGTATTGTTAGTTACTCAAATTTAGGACTCAAGGAAAGTATACAGCAATGTGTCAATCTCAAAGCAAGATAATCGAAGGAAAGACATTAAACTAATAAAACAGTCATTTTCTTTCTAGCTGCTTGCCTTTCAGCAAGTCTGTGAACATCCACAAGATTATCACCAAAAAAAAACAAAAAAATAACTTAAATAATATTGGCATTAACACTGACTGGCAGAAGAAAATTAAAAGAAGAAGTAAATTACCATGTGAGCAGGCTCAACAATTGGGTACCCAGATTTATCTCTAAACATAGCAACAAACTCATCTGAAATTCACCATTATCTAACTCAATTAATCCAAACAACAACTTACAAACCAGTGATTGAAATTTAAACTGTTTTACT